>NC_090392.1:77475783-77657122 GCF_036365525.1 Heterodontus francisci | reverse complement strand
AGGGGCGTGAGAAGGGGAGGGGAGGGGGTAAGAAGGAGAGGGGAGGGGTGGGGGTAAGAAGTGGAGGGAAGGGGTGGGGAGGGGAGGGAGGGGGGTAAGGAGGGGAGGGGGTGGGCAGGGGAGTGGGTAAGGAGGGCAGGGGAGCTGTGGGGAGGGGTAAGGAGGGGAGGGGTGGGAGGGGGTAAGGAGGGGAGGGGTGGGGAGGGGTAAGAAGGGGAGGGGTAAGAAGGGAAGGGGAGGGGGTAAGAAGGGGAGGGGAGGGGAGGGGGAGGGGTAAGGAGGGGGGGAGGCGATGGGGTAAGAAGGGGTGGGGGTAAGGAAGGGAGGGGAGGGGGTTAGAAGGGGTGGGGAGGGGAGGGGAGGGGGTATAAAGGGGTGGAGGTAAGAAGGGGAGGGGAGGGGGCTAAGAAGGAGAGGGGAGGGGGAGGGGGTAAGAAGGGGAGGGAGGGGAGTGGGTAAGAAGGGGTGGGGAGGGAGGGGATAAGAAGGAGGGGGAGGGGGTAAGAGGGAGGGGGAGGGGGTAAGAGAGGGGGGGAGGGGATAAGAAGGGGAGGAGGTATGGGGAGGGGGGTAAGGGGGAGGGGAGGGGATAAGAAGGGGAGGGGGTAAGGTGGAGGGGGTAAGAGGGAGGGGATAAGAAGGGGAGGGGGAGGGGAGGAGGGGGAAGGGGAGGGGAGGGGTCAGAGGGAGGGGGAGGGGATGGGGAGGGGTTAAGAGGGAGGGGGAGGGGGGTGATGGAAGGGATGGGAGGGTGTGATGGAAGGGGAGGGGGTAAGGGGGAGGGGGAAGGAAGGGAAGGGGGAGAGGGAGGGGTTAAGGGGAGGGGGTAAGAGGGGGAGAGGGAGGGGGTAAGGAGGGGAAGGGGTAGGAAGGGGTGGGGAGGGGAGGGGGTGGGAGGGGGTAAGGAGGGGAGAGGGAGAGGGAGGGGGTAAGGAGGGGAGGGAGTGGAGGGGAGGGGGTAAGAAGGGGAGGGGAGGGGATGGGGTAAGGGGAGGGGAAGGGGAGGGTGTAAGAAGGGAAGAGGAGGGGAGGGGAGGGTGTAAGGAGGGGGAGGGGAAGGGGAGGGGGTAAGAAGGGAAGGGGAGGGGAGGGGGTAAGAAGGGGAGGGGAGGGGGAGGGTGTAAGCAGGGGAGGGGGAGGGTGTAAGGAGGGGAGGGGTATGAAGGGGAGGGGGAGGTTGTAAGGAGGGGAGGGGGTTAGAAGGGGTAGGGAGGGGGTTAGAAGGGGTAGGGAGGGGGTAAAGAGGGGTGGGGAGGGGGTAAGGAGGGGAGGGGAGGGGGTGGGCAGGGGAGTGGGTAAGGAGGGCAGGGGAGGGGTGGGCAGGGGTAAGGAGGGGAGGGGTGGGAGGGGTTAAGGAGGGGAGGGGTGGGGAGGGGTAAAAAGGGGAGGGTAAGAAGGGAAAGGAAGGGGAGGGGGTAAGAAGGGAAAGGAAGGGGAGGGGGTAAGAAGGGAAGGGGAGGGGGTAGGAAGGGGAGGGGAGAGGGAGGGAAGGGGCGGGGGATGGGGTAAGAAGGGGAGGGGGTGGGTAAGAAGGGGAGGGGAGGGGCTGAGGAGAGGAGGGGAGGGGAGGGGTAAGGAGGGAGGTGGTAAGAAGGGGAGGGGGTAAGGAGGGGAGAGGGTAAGAAGGGGAGGGGAGGGGGTAAGGGGGTAAGGAGTGGAGGGGAGGGTGTAAGGAGGGGAGGCGGTAAGGAGGGGAGGCGAGTGGGTAAGAAGGGGAGGAGAGGGGAGAGGGGGTTAAGAAGGGGAGGGGGTAAGAGGGGAGAGGAAGGGGGTAAGGAGGGGAGGGGGTAAGAGGGGGAGAGGGAGGGGGTAAGGAGGAGAGGGGGTAGGAAGGGGGTGGGGAGGGGAGGGGGTGGGAGTGGGTAAGGAGGGGTGGGGGAGAGGGAGGGGGTAAGGAGGCGAGGGAGTGGGAGGGTAGGGGGTAAGAAGGGGAGGGGAGTGGATGGGGTAAGAAGGGGAGGGAAGGGGAGGGTGTAAGAAGGGGAGGGGTGTAAGGAGGGGGAGGGGGTAAGGAGGGGATGGGTAAGGAGGGGAGGGGGAGGGGGTAAGGAGGGGATGGGTACGGAGGGGATGGGTAAGAAGGGGAGGGGAGGGGGTAAGGAGGGGAGGGGTAAGAAGGGGAGGGAGGGGGGTAAGAGGGAGGGGAAGGGGAGGGGGTAAGAGGGAGGGGAGGGGAGGAGGTAAGAAGGGGAGGGGAAGGGGAGGGGGTAAGAAGGGAAGGGGAGGGGGTAAGAAGGGGAGGGGAGGGGGAGGGTATAAGCAGGGGAGGGGGAGGGGGTAAGGAGGGGAGGGGGTGGGGTTAAGAAGGGGAGGGGAGGGGGAGGGGTTAAGGAGGGGAGGGGAGGGGGAGGGGGTAAGGAGGGGGGTAAGGAGGGGAGGGGGTAAGGAGGGGAGGGGTAAGAAGGGGAGGGGGAGGGTGTAAGGAGGGGAGGGGTGGGGAGGGGGTAAGGAGGGGAGGGGGAGGGAAGGGGTGGGGGTAGGGGGGGGGATGGGGTAAGAAGGGGAGGGTGTAAGAAGGGGTGGGTGGGGAGGGGAGGGGGTTGGGAGGGGAGGGGGTAAGGAGGGGAGGGGAGGGGTGGGCAGGGGAGTGGGTAAGGAGGGCAGGGGAGGGTTTGGGCAGGGGAGGAGTGGGGAGGGGTAAGGAGGGGAGGGGTGGGGAGGGGTAAGAAGGGGAGGGGTAAGAAGGTAAGGGGAGAGGGTAAGATGGGAAGGGGAGGGGAGTGGATGGGGTAAGAAGGGGAGGGGAAGGGGAGGGTGTAAGAAGGGGAGGGGTGTAAGGAGGGGGAGGGGGTAAGGAGGGGATGGGTAAGGAGGGGAGGGGGAGGGGGTAAGGAGGGGATGGGTACGGAGGGGATGGGTAAAGGGGAGGGGAGGGGGTAAGGAGGGGAGGAGTAAGAAGGGGAGGGAGGGGGGTAAGAGAGAGGGGAAGGGGAGGGGGTAAGAGGGAGGGGAGGGGAGGGGGTAAGAAGGGGAGGGGAAGGGGAGGGGGTAAGAAGGGAAGGGGAGGGGGTAAGAAGGGGAGGGGAGGGGGAGGGGGAGGGTATAAGCAGGGGAGGGGGAGGGGGTAAGGAGGGGAGGGGTGGGGGTAAGAAGGGGCGGGGAGGGGGAGGGGGTAAGGAGGGGAGGGGAGGGGGAGGGGGTAAGGAGGGGAGGGGTAAGGAGGGGAGGGGTAAGGAGGGGAGGGGGAGGGGTTAAGGAGGGGAGGGGAGGGGGAGGGGGGTAAGGAGGGGGGTAAGTAGGGGAGGGGGTAAGGAGGGAGGGGTAAGAAGGGGAGGGGGAGGGTGTAAGGAGGGGAGGGGTGGGGAGGGGGTAAGGAGGGGAGGGGGAGGGGAAGGGGTGGGGTAGGGGGGGGATGGGGTAAGAAGGGGAGGGTGTAAGAAGGGGTGGGTGGGGAGGGGAGGGGTGGGCAGGGGAGTGGGTAAAGAGGGCAGGGGAGGGGTTGGGCATGGGAGGGGTGGGGAGGGGTAAGGAGGGGAGCAGTGGGAGGGGGTAAGGAGGGGAGGGGTCGGGAGGGGGTAAGAAGTGGAGGGGAGGGGATGGGGTAAGGGGAGGGGAAGGGGAGGGTGTAAGAAGGGAAGGGGAGGGGAGGGGAGGGTGTAAGGAGGGGGAGGGGAAGGGGAGGGGGTAAGAAGGGAAGGGGAGGGGAGGGGGTAAGAAGGGGAGGGGAGGGGGAGGGTGTAAGCAGGGGAGGGGGAGGGTGTAAGGAGGGGAGGGGTATGAAGGGGAGGGGGAGGTTGTAAGGAGGGGAGGGGAGGGGTAAGAAGGGGAGGGAGTAAGAAGGGGTGGGGGTAGGGAGGGGAGGGGGTAAGAAGGGGAGGGTGTAAGAAGGGGTGGGGTGGGGAGGGGAGGGGGTTAGAAGGGGTAGGGAGGGGGTTAGAAGGGGTAGGGAGGGGGTAAAGAGGGGTGGGGAGGGGGTAAGGAGGGGAGGGGAGGGGGTGGGCAGGGGAGTGGGTAAGGAGGGCAGGGGAGTGGTGGGCAGGGGTAAGGAGGGGAGGGGTGGGAGGGGTTAAGGAGGGGAGGGGTGGGGAGGGGTAAGAAGGGGAGGGGTAAGAAGGGAAGGGGAGGGGGTAGGAAGGGGAGGGGAGAGGGAGGGAAGGGGCGGGGGATGGGGTAAGAAGGGGAGGGATGGGGTAAGAAGGGGAGGGGAGGGGCTGAGGAGAGGAGGGGAGGGGAGGGGGTAAGGAGGGGAGGTGGTAAGAAGGGGAGGGGGTAAGGAGGGGAGAGGGTAAGAAGGGGAGGGGAGGGGGTAAGGGGGGGTAAGGAGTGGAGGGAGGGTGTAAGGAATGGAGGCGGTAAGGAGGGGAGGCGAGTGGGTAAGAAGGGGAGGAGAGGGGAGAGGGGGTTAAGAAGGGGAGGGGGTAAGAGGGGGAGAGGAAGGGGGTAAGGAGGGGAGGGGGTAAGAGGGGGAGAGGGAGGGGGTAAGGAGGGGAGGGGGTAGGAAGGGGGTGGGGAGGGGAGGGGGTGGGAGTGGGTAAGGAGGGGTGGGGGAGAGGGAGGGGGTAAGGAGGCGAGGGAGTGGGAGGGTAGGGGGTAAGAAGGGGAGGGGAGTGGATGGGGTAAGAAGGGGAGGGGAAGGGAGGGTGTTAGAAGGGGAGGGGTGTAAGGAGGGGAGGGGGGTAAGGAGGGGATGGGTAAGGAGGGGAGGGGGAGGGGGTAAGGAGGGGATGGGTACGGAGGGGATGGGTAAGAAGGGGAGGGGAGGGGGTAAGGAGGGGAGGGGTAAGAAGGGGAGGGAGGGGGGTAAGAGGGAGGGGAAGGGAGGGGGTAAGAGGGAGGGGAGGGAGGGGGTAAGAAGGGGAGGGGAAGGGGAGGGGGTAAGAAGGGAAGGGGAGGGGGTAAGAAGGGGAGGGGAGGGGAGGGGGAGGGTATAAGCAGGGGAGGTGGAGGGGGTAAGGAGGGGAGGGGGTGGGGGTAAGAAGGGGAGGGGAGGGGGAGGGGTTAAGGAGGGGAGGGGAGGGGGAGGGGGTAAGGAGGGGAGGGTGGGGAGGGGGTAAGGAGGGGAGGGGAGGGAAGGGGTGGGGGTAGGGAGGGGATGGGGTAAGAAGGGGAGGGTGTAAGAAGGGGTGGGTGGGGAGGGGAGGGGGTTGGGAGGGGAGCGGGTAAGGAGGGGAGGGGAGGGGTGGGCAGGGGAGTGGGTAAGGAGGGCAGGGGAGGGGTTGGGCAGGGGAGGGGTGGGAGGGGTAAGGAGGGGAGCAGTGGGAGGGGGTAAGGAGGGGAGGGGTCGGGAGGGGTAAGAAGGGGAGGGGTAAGAAGGAAAAGGAAGGGGAGGGGGTAAGAAGGGAAGGGGAGGGGGTAAGAAGGGGAGGGGAGAGGGAGGGAAGGGGTGGGGGTAGGGAGGGGGATAGGGTAAGGGGAGGGGATGGGGTAAGAAGGGGAGGGGAGGGGCTGAGGAGGGGAGGGGGTAAGGAGGGGAGGTGGTAAGAAGGGGATGGGGTAAGGAGGGGAGCGGGTAAGAAGGGGAGGGGAGGGGTAAGGGGGTTAAGAAGGCGAGGGGAGGTGTAAGGAGGGGAGGCGGTAAGGAGGGGAGGCGTGGGTAAGAAGGGAAGGGGAGGGGGTAAGGAGGGGAGGGGAGGCAGTAAGAAGGGGAGGGGAGGTGAGGGGGTATGAAGTGGAGGGGAGGGGGTAAGAAGGGGAGGGAGGGGAGGGGGTGAGAAGGGGAGGGGTGGGGAGGGGGTAAGAAGGGGTGGGGAGGGGAGGAGGTAAGAAGGAGAGGGGAGGGAGGGGTAAGAAGGGGAGGGAGGGGAGGGGGTTAGAAGCGGTGGGGATGGGAGGGGGTAAGAAGGGGAGGGCAGGGGGTTAGAAGGGGTGGGGAGGGAGGGGGTAAGAAGGGGTGGGGGTAAGGGGAGGGAGGGGTGGGGGTAAGAAGGGGTGGGGAGGGGAGGGGGTAAGAAGGGGAGGGGAGGAGGTTAGAAGGGGTGGGGAGGGGAGGGGGAGGGGTAAGAAGGGGTGGGGAGGGGAGGGGGTAGAAGGGGAGGGGAGTGGGTAAGAAGGGGAGGGAGTATAAAGGGGTGCGGAGGGGGTGGGGAGGGGAGGGGGTAAATAGGGGAGGGGAGGGGATAAGGGGCAGAGGGAGGGAGGGGAGGGGGTAAGAAGGGGGAGAGGGAGGGAGGGGAGGGGGTAGGAAGGGGGAGAGGGAGGGAGGGGAGGTGGTAAGGGGGAGAGGGAGGGAGGGGAAGGGGTAAGAAGGGGAGAGGGAGGGGAGTAAGAAGGGGGGGTAAGAAGGGGAGGGAGGGAGGGAGGGGAGGGGTTAGGTAAGGAGGGGTAAGCGGAGAGGGGGAAGAGGGAGGGGGAGGTGGGGTAGGGGGTAAGAAGGGGGTAAGAGGGAGGGGGGTAAGGAGGTGGGGTAGAGGGTAGGGGAGGGGGTAGGGGGTAAGAAGGGGAGGGGAGGGGGTAAGAAGGGGAGGGAGGGGGTAAGGAGGGGAGGGGATAGGCTGGGGAGGGGTAAGAGGGAGGGGGAGGGTAGGGAGGGGGAGGGGAGGGGGAGGGGGTAGGGAGGGAGGGGAGGGAGGTGAGGGTGAAGGGGGGAGGGGTAAGGGAGGAGGGGGAAGGAAGGGGGGGAGGGAGAGTGTAAGAAGGGGAGGAGGGTGAGGGGGTAGGAAGGGGTGAGGAGAGGGGGGAGGGAGGGGATAGGAGGGGGACGGGGTAGGGGAGGGAGGGTGAGAAGGGGGAGGGGAGGGGGTAAGAAGGAGGAGGGAGGGGGAGGGGAGGGGGTGAAGGAGGGGGAGGGGGGGGAAGAGGGAGGGGTAGAGGGAGAGAGGGGAGAGGGGGGGGGAGAAGATGGATGGGGGCGAAGGAAGGGAGGGGGAGGGGCAAAGAAGGAGGAAGCAGGGGGAGCGGGCGGAGAGGGAGGAAGGGGGCGGAGAGGGAGGAAGGGGGCGAAGAGGAAGTGGGGAGTGGGCGAAGAGAGGGGCGGCAAAGAGGAGGGGAGGGGGAGGGGGCTAAAAGGGAGGAAGCAGGGGGAGGGGGCGAAGAGGGAGGGAGCGGGGGGAGGGGGCGAAGAGAGAGGAAGTGGGGGGAGGGGTGCGGAGAGGGAGGAAGGGGGCGAAAGAGGGAGGAAGCAGGGGGTGGGGGCGAAGAGAGTGGGGGCGAAGAGGAGGGGAGGGGGAGGGGGCTGAAAGGGAGGAAGCAGGGGGAGGGGGCGAAGAGGGAGGGAGCGGGGGGAGGGGGCGAAGCAGGGGAGGGGGCGAAGAGGGAGGAAGCGGGGGGGAGGGGGCATAGATGGAGGAAGAGGGGGGAGGAGGCGAAGAGGGAGGAAGCTGGGGGAGGGGGGCGAAGAGGGAGGAAGCTGGGGGAGGGGGCGAAGTGGGAGGAAGCGAGGGGAGGGTCGAAGAGGGAGGAAGAGGGGGAGGGGGCGAAGAGGGAGGAAGAGGGGGAAGGGGCGAAGGGAGGAAGTGGGGGGAGAGGGGCGAAGAGTGAGGAAGCGGGAGGAGCGGGCGAAGAGGGTGGAAGTGGGGGGAGGGGGTGAAGAGGGAGGAAGCGGGTGGAGGAGGTGAAGAGGGAGGAAGTGGGGGGAGGGGGCTAAGAGGGGGTAAGGAGGGGAGGGGGGTAGGAAGGGGGTGGGGGGAGGGGGTGGGAGGGGTAAGGAGGGGAGGGGGAGAGGGAGGGAGTAAGGAGGGGAGGGAGTGGGAGGGGAGGGGGTAAGAAGGGGAGGGGTGGGGATGGGGTAAGAAGGGGAGGGAATGGGAGGGGAGGGTGTAAGAAGGGAAGGGGAGGGGAGGGTGTAAGGAGGGGGAGGGGAGGGGGAGGGGGTAAGGAGGGGATGGGTAAGGAGGGGAGGGGGAGGGGGTAAGGAGGGATGGGTAAGAAGGGGAGGGGAGGGGGTAAGGAGGGGAGGGGGTAAGAAGGGGAGGGGAGGGGGTAAGAGGGAGGGGAAGGGGAGGGGGTAAGAGGGAGGGTGAGGGGAGGGGGTAAGAAGGGGAGGGGAAGGTGAGGGGGTAAGAAGGGAAGGGGAGGGGAGGGGGGTAAGGAGGGGAGGGGTAAGAAGGGGAGGGGGAGGGTGTAAGGAGAGGAGGGGAGGGGTAAGAAGGGGAGGGAGTAAGAAGGGGTGGGGTAGGGAGGGGATGGGGTAAGAAGGGGAGGGTGTAAGAAGGGGTGGGGTGGGGAGGGGAGGGGGTTAGAAGGGTAGGTAGGGGGTTAGAAGGGGTAGGGAGGGTGTAAAGAGGGAGGGGAGGGGTAAGGAGGGGAGGGGAGGGGTGGGCAGGGGAGTGGGTAAGGAGGGCAGGGGAGGGGTGGGGAGGGGTAAGGAGGGGAGGGTTGGGAGGGGTTAAGGAGGGGAGGAGTGGGGAGGGGTAAGAAGGGAGAGGGGTAGGAAGGGAAAGGAAGGGGAGGGGGTAGAAGGGGAGGGGAGAGGGAGGGAAGGGGCGGGGGTAGGGAGGTGATGGGGTAAGAAGGGGAGGGGATGGGGTAAGAAGGGGAGGGGAGGGGATGAGGAGAGGAGGGGAGGGGTAAGGAGGGGAGGTGGTAAGAAGGGAGGGGGTAAGGAGGGAGGGGTGTAAGAAGGGGAGGGGAGGGGGTAAGGGGGGTAAGGAGTGGAGGGGAGGGGGTGTAAGGAGGGGAGGCGGTAAGGAGGGGAGGCAAATGGGTAAGAAGGGGAGGAGAGGGGAGAGGGAGGGGTTAAGAGGGGAGGGGGTAAGAGGGGGAGAGGGAGGGGGTAAGGAGGGGAGGGGGTAAGAGAGGGGAGGGGGGTAAGGAGGGGAGGGGGTAGGAAGGGGGTGGGGAGGGGAGGGGGTGGGAGTGGGTAAGGAGGGGTGGGGGAGAAGGAGGGGTAAGGAGGGGAGGGAGTGGGAGGGGAGGGTTTAAGAAGGGGAGGGTGGGGGATGGGGTAAGAAGGGGAGGGGAAGGGGTGGGGTGTAAGAAGGAAGGGGAGGGGAGGGTGTAAGGAGGGGAGGGGAGGTGTGGGGGGAGGTGGTGGGATGGGTAAGGAGGGGAGGGGGGAGGGTGGTAAGGAGGGGATGGGTACGGTGGGGATGGGTAAGAAGGGGAGGGGTGAGGGGGTAAGGAGGGGAGGGGTTGAAGAGGGGAGGGAGGGGGGTATGAGGGAGGGGAAGGGGAGGGGTAAGAGGGAGGGGGGGGAGTAGAGGGGAGGGGGGTAGAAGGGGGGTAGGGTAAGGGAAGGGGAGGGGGTTAGAAGGGGAGGGGTGGGGTGGGGGAGGGTATAAGAGGGGAGGTGGAGGGGGTAAGGAGGGGAGGGGGTGGGGGTAAGGGTGGGGGAGGGGGAGGGGTTAAGGAGGGGAGGGAGGGGGAGGGGGTAAGGAGGGGGAGGGTAGGAGGGGAGGGGTAAGTGGAGGGAGGGGTATGAAGGGTGGGGGAGGGTGTAGGTGGGGGTGGGGGAGGTAGGGGAGGGGGTGGAGGGTGGGGGTGGGGGTGGGGAGGGGTGGGGTAAGAGGGGGGTGTAAGGGGTGGGTGGGAGGGGAGGGGGTTGGGAGGGGAGGGGTAGGGGGGGAGGGGTGGGTGGGCAGGGGCTGTGGGTAAGGAGGGCAGGGGAGGGGTTGGGCAGGGGAGGGGTGGGGAGGGGTAAGGAGGGGAGCAGTGGGAGGGGGGTAAGGAGGGGAGGGGTCGGGAGGGGTAGAAGGGGAGGGGTAAGAAGGAAAAGGAAGGGGAGGGGGTAAGAAGGGAAGGGGAGGGGGTAAGAAGGGGTGGGGAGGGGAGGGGTACGAAGGGGAGGGGAGTGGGTAAGAAGGGGAGGGAGTATAAAGGGTGGGGAGGGGGTGGGGAGGGGAGGGGGTAAATAGGGGAGGGGAGGGGATAAGGGGCAGAGGGAGGGAGGGGAGGGGGTAGAAGGGGGAGAGGGAGGGAGGGGGAGGGGGTAGGAAGGGGAGAGGGAGGGAGGGAGGTGGTAAGGGGGAGAGGGAGGGAGGGGAAGGGGTAAGAAGGGGAGAGGGAGGGAGTAAGAAGGGGGAGGGGGTAAGAAGGGGAGGGAGGGAGGGAGGGGAGGGGTAGAAGGGGTAAGCGGAGAGGGGGTAAGAGGGAGGGGGAGGTGGGAGGGGGTAAGAAGGGGTAAGAGGGAGGGGGGGTAAGGAGGAGGGGTAAGAAGGGTAGGGGAGGGGGTAGGGGGTAAGAAGGGGAGGGAGGGGGTAAGAAGGGGAGGGGAGGGGGTAAGGAGGGGAGGGGATAGGCTGGGAGGGGGTAAGAGGGAGGGGGAGGGAGTAGGGAGGGGAGGGAGGGGGAGGGGGTAGGGAGGGGAGGGGGTAAGAGTGAGGGAGGGGAGGGGGTAAGGAGGGAGGGGAGGGGAAAGAATGGGGGAGGGAGGGGGTAAGAAGGGAGGAGGGAGGGGGTAGGAAGGGGTGAGGAAGGGGGAAGGAGGGGATAAGAAGGGGGAGGGAGGGGGGAGGTAAGAAGGGGGGAGGGGCGGGGGTAAGAAGGAGGGGGAACGGGGTTAGTGGGAGGGAGGGGTTGAAGAGGGAGGGGGGAGAGGGGTAAGAAGGAGGGGAGGGGGAGGGATGGGATGAGAGGGAGGGGGTAAGAGGGAGGTGGAGAGGGGCGAAGAGGGAGGGGGGGGGCGAAGATGGATGGGGGCGAGAGTGAAGGGAGGGGGAGGGGGCAAAGAAGGGGAAGCAGGGGGATGGGGCGGAGAGGGAGGAAGGGGGAGGAGAGGGAGGAAGGGGGCGAAGAGGAAGTGGGGAGTGGGCGAAGAGAGAGGGCGGCAAAGAGGAGGGGAGGGGGAGGGGGCTAAAAGGGAGGAAGCAGGGGGAGGGGGCGAAGAGGGGAGGGAGCGGGGGGAGGGGGCGAAGAGGGAGGAAGTGGGGGGGAGGGGTGCGGAGAGGGAGGAAGGGGGCGAAGAGGGAGGAAGCCGGGGGTGGGGGGCGAAGAGAGTGGGGGCGAAGAGGAGGGGAGGGGGAGGGGCTGAAAGGGAGGAAGCAGGGGGAGGGGGCGAAGAGGGAGGGAGCGGGGGGAGGGGGCGAAGCAGGGAGAGGGGGCGAAGAGGGAGGAAGCGGGGGGGAGGGGGCATAGATGGAGGAAGAGGGGGGAGGAGGCGAAGAGGGAGGAAGCTGGGGGAGGGGGGCGAAGAGGGAGGAAGCTGGGGGAGGGGGCGAAGTGGGAGGAAGCGAGGGGAGGGTCGAAGAGGGAGGAAGAGGGGGAGGGGGCGAAGAGGGAGGAAGAGGGGGAAGGGGCGAAGGGAGGAAGTGGGGGGAGAGGGGCGAAGAGTGAGGAAGCGGGAGGAGCGGGCGAAGAGGGTTGGAAGTGGGGGGAGGGGGTGAAGAGGGAGGAAGCGGGGTGGAGGAGGTGAAGAGGGAGGAAGCGGGGGGGAGGGGGCTAAGAGGGGGTAAGGAGGGGAGGGGGTAGGAAGGGGGTGGGGGGAGGGGGTGGGAGGGGGTAAGGAGGGGAGGGGGAGAGGGAGGGAGTAAGGAGGGGAGGGAGTGGGAGGGGAGGGGGTAAGAAGGGGAGGGGTGGGGATGGGGTAAGAAGGGGAGGGAGTGGGAGGGGAGGGTGTAAGAAGGGAAGGGGAGGGGAGGGTGTAAGGAGGGGAGGGGAGGGGGAGGGGGTAAGGAGGGGATGGGTAAGGAGGGGAGGGGAAGGGGGTAAGGAGGGGGATGGGTAAGAAGGGGAGGGGAGGGGGTAAGGAGGGGAGGGGGTAAGAAGGGGAGGGGAGGGGGTAAGAGGGAGGGGAAGGGGAGGGGGTAAGAGGAGGGTGAGGGGAGGGGGTAAGAAGGGGAGGGGAAGGTGAGGGGGTAAGAAGGGAAGGGGAGGGGAGGGGGTAAGGAGGGGAGGGGTAAGAAGGGGAGGGGGAGGGTGTAAGGAGAGGAGGGGAGGGGTAAGAAGGGGAGGGAGTAAGAAGTGGTGGGGGTAGGGAGGGGATGGGGTAGAAGGGGAGGGTGTAAGAAGGGGTGGGGTGGGGAGGGGAGGGGGTTAGAAGGGGTAGGTAGGGGGTTAGAAGGGGTAGGGAGGGTGTAAAGAGGGAGGGGAGGGGGTAAGGAGGGGAGGGGAGGGGGGTGGGCAGGGGAGTGGGTAAGGAGGGCAGGGGAGGTGGGGAGGGGTAAGGAGGGGAGGTTGGGAGGGGTTAAGGAGGGGGAGGAGTGGGGAGGGGTAAGAAGGGGAGGGGTAGGAAGGGAAAGGAAGGGGAGGGGTAAGAAGGGAAGGGGAGGGGGTAAGAAGGGGAGGGGAGTGGGAGGGAAGGGGCGGGGGTAGGGAGGAGATGGGGTAAGAAGGGGAGGGGATGGGGTAAGAAGGGGAGGGGAGGGGCTGAGGAGAGGAGGGGAGGGGGTAAGGAGGGGAGGTGGTAAGAAGGGGAGGGGGTAAGGAGGGGAGGGTGTAAGAAGGGAGGGAGGGGGTAAGGGGGGTAAGGAGTGGAGGGGAGGGTGTAAGGAGGGGAGGCGGTGAAGGAGGGGAGGCAAATGGGTAAGAAGGGGAGGAGAGGGGAGAGGGAGGGGTTAAGAAGGGGAGGGGGTAAGAGGGGGAGAGGGAGGGGGTAAGGAGGGGAGGGGGTAAGAGGGGGAGAGGGAGGGGGTAAGGAGGGGAGGGGGTAGGAAGGGGGTGGGGAGGGGAGGGGGTGGGAGTGGGTAAGGAGGGGTGGGGAGAAGGAGGGGTAAGGAGGGGAGGGAGTGGGAGGGGAGGGTTTAAGAAGGGGAGGGAGGGGATGGGGTAAGAAGGGGAGGGGAAGGGGAGGGTGTAAGAGGGAAGGGGAGGGGAGGGTGTAAGGAGGGGGAGGGGAGGGGGGGGGGGTAAGGAGGGGATGGGTAAGGAGGGGAGGGGGAGGGGGTAAGGAGGGGATGGGTACGGAGGGGATGGGTAGAAGGGGAGGGGAGGGGGTAAGGAGGGGAGGGTAAGAAGGGGAGGGGAGGGGGGTAAGAGGGAAGGAAGGGGAGGGGGTAAGAGGAGGGGGAGGGGAGGGGAGGGGGTAAGAAGGGTGGGGATGGGGGGGGTAAGAGGGATGGGGAGGGGAGGGGGGTAAGTAGGGTGGGGAGGGGTGGGGGTGGGTATAGAGCAGGGGAGGGGGGGTAGGGGGGAGGGTGGGGGAAGAGGGGTGGGGTGGGGAGGGGGTTGGAGGGGTGGGGTAGGGGTGGGGTGTGGTGGGGAGGGTAGGAGGAGGGGTAGAGGTGGGAGGGGAGGGGTAAGGAGGGGAGGGGAGGGTGTAAGGAGGGGGGGAGGGATAGGGGGTGGAGGGTGGGGAGGGGTGGTGTAGAGGGGTGGGGTAGTAGGGGAGGGGTGGGGGTGGGTGGGGAGGGGGGTTAGTGACGGGAGGGGGTAAGGAGGGGACGGGAGGGGGTGGGCAGGGGAGTGGGTAAGGAGGGCAGGGGAGGGGTTGGCAGGGAGGGGTGGAAGGGGTAGGTGAGGGGAGGGGGTGGGAGGGGGTAAGGAGGGGAGGGGTGTGGAGGGGTAAGAAGGGGAGGGGTAAGAAGGAAAAGGAAGGGGAGGGGGTAAGAAGGGAAGGGGAGGGGGTAAGAAGGGGAGAGAGAGGGAGGGAAGGGGCGGGGGTAGGGAGGGGATAGGGTAAGAAGGGGAGGGGATGGGGTAAGAAGGGAGGGGAGGGGCTGAGGAGGGGAGGGGATAGGCTGGGGAGGGGTTAAGAGGGAGGGGAGGGCGTAGGGAGGGGAGGGGAGGGGGAGGGAGGGGAGGGGGTAAGAGTGAGGGAGGGGAGGGGGTAAGAAGGGGGGAGGGAGGGGAGGGGGTAAGAAGGGAGGAGGGAGGGGTAGGAAGGGGTGAGGAAGGGGGAGGGAGGGGATAAGGGGGAGGGAGGGGAGGAGGTAAGAAGGGGGAGGGAGGGGCGGGGGTAAGAAGGAGGGGGCAGGGGGTGAGGGAGGGGGGAGAGGGGGTAAGAAGGAGGGGAGAGGGAGGGGATGGGTGAAGAGGGAGGGGGTAAGAGGGAGGTGGAGAGGGGCGAAGAGGGAGGGGGGGCAAAGATGGAGGGGGGCGAAGAGGAAGGGAGGGGGAGGGGGCAAAGAGGGAGGAAGGGGGCGGAGAGGAGGAAGGGAGTGAAGAGAAAGTGGGGAGTGGGCGAAGAGAGGGGTGGCAAAGATGGGGGGAGGGAGGAAGCAGGGGTAGGGGGCGAAGAGGGAGGAATCAGGGGGAGGGGTGCGGAGAGGGAGGAAGGGGGCGAAGAGGGAGGAAGCAGGGGGAGGGGCAAAGAGACTGGGGCGAAGAGGAGGGAGGGGGAGGGGCGAAAAGGGAGGAAGCAGGGGGAGGAAGCAGGGGGAGGGGGCGAAGAGGGAGGAGAGCGGGGGAGGAGGGGCGAAGAGGGAGGAAGCGGGGGAGGGGGCGAAGAGGGAGGAAGCGGGGGGGAGGGGGCGTAGATGGAGGAAGAGGGGGGAGGGGGCGAAGAGGGAGGAAGCTGGGGGAGGGGGGCGAAGAGGGAGGAAGCTGGGGGAGGGGGGCGAAGTGGGAGGAAGCGAGGGGAGGGTCGAAGAGGGAGGAAGAGGGGGAGGGGGCGAAGAGGAGGAAGAGGGGGAAGGGGCGAAGAAAGGAAGTGGGGGGAGAGGGGGCGAAGAGTGAGGAAGCGGGAGGAGGGGGGCGAAGAGGGTGGAAGTGGGGGGAGGGGGTGAAGAGGGAGGAAGCGGGGAGGGAGGAGGTGAAGAGGGAGGAAGCGGGGGGAGGAGGTGAAGAGGGAGGAAGCGGGGGAGGGGGCTAAGAGGGAGGAAGCGGGGGAGGAGGTGAAGAGGGAGAAAGCAGGGGGAGGAGGTGAAGAGGGAGGAAGCGGGGGGAGGGGGCTAAGAGGGAGGAAGCGGGGGGAGGAGCTGAAGAGGGAGGAAGCAGGGGAGGAGGTGAAGAGGGAGGAAGCGGGGGGAGGAGCTGAAGAGGGGGGAAGCGGGGGGAGGGGGCTAAGAGGGAGGAAGCGGGGGGAGGAGGTGAAGAGGGAGGAAGCGGGGGGAGGGTTTTTTTTTAAATCATCTTATCAACTTGCTCTGATTTAAGTATTTGTCAATAAGGAAACCAAAGTGTCTCTGCTCATCTGTACTTCACATTCTTGACACTGATGTCACAGCTATATGTGAAATAAGTAATCTGATTAATTGTGTTTTTTTAGTTGGCTCAGAAGTTTTAGTTATCTGTTCAGTTCTGACTTGCCTTTAATGCAAACTGCATCATGCAAACCACATAGGAACAAATTAGTGGGTCCACTGGTTCAGAGGAACAGGCATGTCTCCATCTACCCACTCCCTTGGGACTGGCTGATTCTCATTTATACAGCACCTAGATTTTTGGACTCAAGTCTCTGACGTAGGGCTCGAACCCAGAACCTTCTGATTCTAAGAATAGAGTGCTATCCACAGAGCCACACCAACCTAGCTCCGACCTGAAAGGCTGTTTAGTGTGGCCTGAAGGAAGTTTCTTCATCTCCTAAACATACGAATTAGGAGCAGGAGTCGGCCACTCGGCCCTTAGAGCCTGCTCTGCCATTCAATAAGTTCATGGCTGAACTGATTACTCCACATTTCCGCCTACCCCCGATAACCTACCACCCCCTTGCTTATCAAGAATCTATCTACCTCTGCCTTAAAAATATTCAAAGACTCTGCTTCCACCGCCTTTTGTGAAAGAGAATTCCAAAGACTCACGGCCCTCAGAGAAAAAAATTCTCCTCATCTGTGTCTTAAATGGGCGACCCCTTATTTTTAAACAGCGACCCCTAGTTCTAGATTCTCCCACAAGGAGAAACATCCTTTCCACATCCACCCTGTCAGGACCGTTCAGGATCTTATATGTTTCAATCAAGTCACCTCTTATTCTTCTAAATTCCAGCGGATACAGGCCTAGCCTGTCCAGTCTTTCCTCATAAGACAGCCCACCCCTTCCAGGTATTAGTCTAGTAAACCTTCTCTGTACTGCCTCCAAAGCATTGACATCCTTCCTTAAATAAGGAGACCAGTAGAGTACACAGTACTCCAGATGTGGTTTCACCAATGGCTTGTATAGCTGAAGCTTAACCTCCCTACTTTTGTATTCAATTCCCCTCACGTTAAATAATAACATTCTATTAGCTTTCCTAATTACGTGCTGTACCTGCATGCAACCTTTTGCGATTCATGCACTAGGACACCCAGATCCCTTTGTATCTCAGAGCTCTTCAATCTCTCACCATTTAGATAATATGCTTCTTTTTTATTCTTCCTGCCAAAGTGGACAATTTCACACTTTCCCACATTACACTCCATTTGCCAGGTCTTTGCACACTCACTTAATCTATCTATATCCCTTTGTAGCCTCCTTATGTCCTCTTCACAAGTTACTTTTCTACTATCTTTGTATCATCAGCAAATTTAGCAACCATACCTACGGTCCCTTCATCTAAGTCATTTATATAAATTGTAAAAGGTTGAGGTCCCAGCACAGATCCCTGTGGCACATCACTTGTTACATCTTGCCAACCAGAAAATGAGCCATTTATGCCTACTGTCTGTTTCCTGTTAGCTAACCAATCTTCTATCCATGCCAATATGTTACCCCCTACACCATGAGCTTTTATTTTCTGCAATAACCTTTGATGTGCCACCTTATCAAATGCCTTCTGGAAGTCTAAGTACAATACATCCACCGGTTCCCCTTTATCCACAACACATGTAACTCCCTCAAAGAACTCCAATAAATTGGTTAAGCATGATTTCCCTTTCACAAAACCATGTTGACTCTGCCTGATTACCTTGAATTTTTCTAAATGCCCTGCTAGAACAGCTTTAATAATAGCTTCTAACATTTTCCCTAAGACAGATGTTAAGCCAACTGGCCGGTAGCTTCCTGCTTTCTGTCTCCCTTCCTTTCTGAATAAAGGAATTACATTCGCTATTTTCTAATCTAATGGAACTTTCCCCTAATCTAGGGACTTTTGGAAAATTAAAACTAACGCATCAACTATCTCACTAGCCATTTCTTTTATCACCCCAGGATGAAGTCCATCAGGATCCGGGGACTTGTCAGCCCTCAGCTCCAACAATTGGTTCAGTACCACTTCCCTGGTGATTGTAATTTTCTTGCGTTCCTCCCTCCCTTCCATTTCCTGACTTACAGCTAATACTGAGATGTTACTTGTATCCTCAATATTGCCATCCCTTATTGTCCATTATTAATTCCCCAGACTCACTTTCTATAGGACCAATGCTCACTTTGTTAACTCTTTTCTTTTTAAAATATCTATAGAAACTCTTATTATTTATTTATTTAGAGATACGGCACTGAAACAGGGCCTTCGGCCCACTGGGCGACCAACAGCCACCCATTTATACTAACCCTACAGTAATCCCATATTCCCTACCACCTACCTACCAATTTACCTATCACCTGCAAGTCTTTGGCTGTGGGAGGAAACCGGAGCACCCGGCGAAACCCCACACGGTAACAGGGAGAACTTGCAAACTCCGCACGGCAGTACCCAGAATCAAACCCGGCTCACTGGAGCTGTGAGGCTGTGGTGCTACCCACTGCGCCATCCCTGTGTCTTTATATTCTAAAGTGCAAGTTAAATTGATAAACTGGAGTTATCACATTAGGACGGTAATGGAAAGATGCTCTTGTCAGTAGCTGCACACTTTCAACCACAAGTATGATTCAAAGGAGTATTGAACTATGAAAACCTTACCTTCTAGCAGAAACCATGAGGCTGATTGCCTCTTTGATTATACCATTTCTATTTATAATCTTTGTGTGACTGCAGGAACGGAATCCCGTCTGAACAGACAAGACCCACTGAACACTCAAAAACATTACTGCAGAGAGAAATTGTTAACAGTTTACCTATTCTGATGCAAAGTAGTGAAGAACAATGGCGTATCTGACAACAGTTACAGCAGTTAAGCTAGTGTAGTCAACATCAAATCTGTCTCATTCTGCTTCCCAAATTCTTTCTGCCCATCTAAAGAAGCCAACATTCGGAAATGACTCTTGTACCTGAAATTGGCTGCCAAAGCTGCATTCATATTTCCGAGAATAAATAGCATAATATCTTCATTCAAAATCATCTAATCGTGCCCCAATTTATACCTGTTATACATGAGCACTCACCCTTGTGTCTTCTCAGCTTGTGTTTTATGTCGGAAGTTTCATAGGCTGTAGACTGAGTCACAGTCTTTGTGGATTACGCTTCCTGTAACGTGAATGGATTCCTTTCTGTAAGCACAAATGTGTTTTCATTTAAATAAAATACATACGCAACAACAAAAAAGTCATGAATGCAAAAGTATTTTTTGACCTTTCTGTCTCTATCTATCTCCGTGTGTATATCTTTTTACCAGGCTGTGTGTTGACTCGTTCTGTGAACTCTCAATGGAATGAAAATAAAGAACTGGCCCTTTAACTGAAGTGGATTCTTGATGTTCAGAAAAGGGTTTTATCCATCGGTATTGTGTTATTAAGGTTGTGTGCATCCGCAGTGCAGGTTATATTTTGATGCAGATCTGGTTGAAATGGAGTTTATGAATGTCTAGTGAGTTCACCAACCACTCAAAAAACCCCTTGGAAATTCTTAGCACACAAAAAAAAATCCCCTTCTATCCCAACTAGCCAGCTCAACGTTTATCAAAAGAGAGTTGCATATTAAGGGTCTGTAAATACGGTGGCGCAGTGGTTAGCACTGCAGCCTCACAGCTCCAGGGACCCGGGTTTGATTCTGGGTACTGCCTGTGTGGAGTTTGCAAGTTCTCCCTGTGTCTGTGTGGGTTTCCTCTGGGTGCTCTGGTTTCCTCCCACAAGCCAAAAGACTTGCAGGTTGGTAGGTAAATTGGCCATTATAAAAATTGCCCCTAGTATAGGTAGGTGGTAGGGAAAATATAGGGACAGGTTGGGATGTGGTAGGAATATGGGATTAGTGTAGGATTAGTATAAATGGGTGGTTGATGGTCAGCACAGACTCGGTGGGACGAAGGGCCTGTTTCAGTGCTGTATCTCTAAACTAAACTAAATATACAAGAACAGATGACACCTCTTTTGGCTTGTCCACTGCATCTGTACTCCTTATTTGACAGCCAGTCTTGGTTGGGCCATTAATTTTTCCCAGCTAAGCATTTGGACTCTAATCCTATTTCCCTGCTTTTTCCCTATATCCAGTGTTCCTTTGCAAATACCTCTTCAATTGCTTAGATTTGTGTTCCCCAAATAAAGTTAGTGATGTGTCACATGATATTGTGTTGTGTTGTGTTGCTATTGATGCATTGCAAGACATTTCTTATCTCTCTGTCTGTTTTACAGAAAGAGGCGGTTGACCACTGAGAAAACCATCTGATGGATTTTCAAGAATTTCTGGTACAGAAATTAGTGTGATCTAGAATAGTTTTAAACCTGGCAGTTGTAAATTACTGCATTTGTATGAACACCAAACTGGACGTGCAGTATATTTTACTGAGTGCATTGTGCTCATTGGCTCCATGTCTACTACCAGACTGTCTTGGTCTTCATGTCCATCAAAATTAACAGAGCTGCCCCAGCAAGCAGACTATAGATAAACCAAAAGGTGGCCTAGAGCTAGCAAGGTCAACCCAACATAGGATAAAAACAAAATACTGCAGATGCTGGAAAGCTGAAATTAAACCAAAAAGTGCTGGAAATACTCAGCAGGTCTGGCAGCCTCTGTGGACAGAGAAGAAAAGTTAACGTTTCAGGTCAGTGACCTTTCATCAGAACTGGCAAAGGTTAGAAAGGTAATAGGTTTTAAGCAAATAAAGTGGGGGTGGGGCAAAAGAGAATAAATAGGAAAGTGCTGATAGGACAGAGGGTCACAGGGAATAACTGACCAGGAGGACATGGGGCAAAGACAAAGAGTGTGTTAATGGTGTGGTGAAATACAAAGCGTTAGTGCAGAGAGGGTGTTAAATTACAGAATAATGAAAGCCCTAGCCAAAAGCAAGACATGAAAAAAAAATGGGTAGGCACATGGTTAAAAAAAGTGTAATGATGAAACAAACTACACTTCTTCACACCCTGCCTCACGTAAGGACTCCATTCCATTCTCCCAGTTTCTACGTCTCCGACGCATCTGCTCTGATGATGCAACCTTCCACAACAGCACTTCCTTTTTCCTTAACCAAGGGTTTTCCCACCACTGTGGTTGACAGGACCCTCAACTGTGCCCGGCCCATTTCCTGCACCTCTGCTCTCACCCCTTCCCCTCCCTCCCAGAACTGCGACAGTGTTCCCCTTGTCCTCACTTTCCACCCCATCAGCCTCCACATCCAAAGGATCATCCTCCGCCATTTCTGCCACGTCCAGCGTGATGCCAATACCAAACACGTCTTGCCCTTCCCTCCCCTCCCCTGTTAGCATTCCGAAGGGATCGTTCCCTCCGCGACACCCTGATCCACTCCTCCATTACCCCTGACATCTCGTCCCCTTCCCACGGCACCTTACCATGCAATTGTAGGAGGTGTAATACCTGCCCATTTACCTCCTCTCTCCTCACTATCCCAGGCCCCAAACACTCCTTTCAGGTGAAGCAGCGATTTACTTGTACTTCTTTCAATGTAGTATACTGTATTCGCTGCTCACAATGTGGTCTCCTCTACATTGTGGAGACCAAACCCAGTTTGGATGTCCACTTTGCGAAACACTGCCACTCAGTCTGTAAGCAGGACCCAGAGCTTCCTGTCGCTGCCATTTCAACACTCCCCCCCGCTCTCATGCTCATATCTCTGTCCTGGGATTGCTGCAGTGTTCCAGTGAACATCAACGCAAGCTCGAGGAACAGCATCACATTTACCGATTAGGCACACTGCAGCCTGCCGGACTGAACATTGAGTTCAATAATTTCAGAGCATGACTGCGACACCCCCCCCCCCCCTTTTTTTTTAGTTTTACTTTGTATTTTTAAATTTTATTTCACTTTATTTTAGTTTGTTTCATCATTACACTTTTTTTACCATGTGCCTCATTAACACCGTTAACACCCTCTTTGTCTTTGCCACATGACCTCCTTGTCAGTTATTCTCTGTGAACCTCTATCCTATCAATACCTTCCCATTTGTTCTCTTTTGCCCCACCCCCACCTTATTTGCTTAAAACCTATTACATTTCTGATCTTCGCCAGTTCTGATGAAAGGTCACTGACCTGAAACGTTAACTTTGCTTCTCTCTCTACGGATGCTGCCAGACCTGCTGAGTATTTCCAGCACTTTTTGGTTTTATTTTAGACCCAACATAGGTGTTGGCTAGGGCTCAGTGGGCAGCACTCTCGTCTCTGAGCCAGAAGGTTATAGATTCACGTTGCCGTTAAAGATCCCATGGCACTACTTTGAGGAAGAGTAGGGGAGTTCTCCCCGACGTCCCGACGTCCTGGCCAATATTTATCCTTCAACCGACATCTCTTTTTAAAAAAGAATTCTGATCATTATCTCATTGCTGTTTGTGGGATCTTGCTGTGCACAAATTGACGGCCACATTTCCTATGTTACTGCAGTGACTACGCTTCAAAAGTACTTCATTAGCTGTGAAGTTGTGAAGTGCTTTGGAATGTCCTGAGGTGGTGAAATTCTTTGCAGGGCATCACAGAGCGTCTGCCTTTATCGACTGGATGCTCTAATCTTCATAAATGAGACTACGACTTTAACAGGAGCCTTAAGTAAAGCTGTCTTGTCGCGTGTTTCCGGCCAATTCTGTCCCCGGCTGTGTGATTTGTGGCTTCACCATTGCTGAGGGAGGTGTTTAAGATGATGAAAGGAATTGTTAGGATAGATAGAAAGAAACTATTTGCTCTGGTGGAAGAGTCCAGATTAAAGATCCACAACTTTAAAATTAGAGCTGGGCAATTCAGCGGTGATGTCAGGAAGCCCTTCTTCATACAAAGGGTAGTAGAAATCTCAAACACTCTCGCCCCTTCACCCTCCCTTCTCCCAAGAAACCTGTTGAGGCTGGGGGTCAATTGAAAACGTCAAAACTGAGATTGATAGATTTTTGTTGTGTACAGTTAAGGATTAAAAAAACCAAGGCGAGTATGTGAACTTAAATACTGATCAACCATGATCAAATTGAATGGCGGAACAGGCTCGAGGGGCTGAATGGCCTCCTCCTGTTCCTATATTCCTAGATGCAGCCAGATATAAAGAGTTGGGTTGGCATCAGGAGGAAGTTCTCTTCAAAGTTTTGGCTGATGGCCCTTTCATCGCCCAGCAGAGATAAAAAAAAAGGAGAATTTAGAGTATGAAAGTAAACCTGCAAGCAATATAAAACCAGGCAGTAAAAGCTTCTACAAATATAGAAAAAGGAAGAGAGTATCAAAAGTAAAGGTTAGTCCCTTCGAGGATGAGATTGGGGAATTAATAATGAGAAACCAGGAAATGGCCGAGCCTTTGAACAAGTATTTTGTATCTGTCTTCCCAGTAGAAGACGCAAAGCGCTTCCCAAGAATAGCAGAAAATCAGGAGGCAAAAGGGAGGAACTTAAAACAATCACAATCACTAGAGAAAAAGTACTAGCAAAACTAATGGGACTAAAGGCTGACAAGTCCCCTGGACCTGATGGCTTGCATCCTAGGGTCTTAAAGGAAGTGGCTGTCATCTTCCAAAATTCCCGAGATTCTGGAAATCTATTCAAGAAAGGGAGGTGACAGAAAGCAGGAAACTATAGGCCAGTTAGCCTCACATCCGTTGGGAAATGCTGGAATCCAATATTAAAGAGGTAGCAGTGGGACATTCAGAAAGTCATCATGCAATCAGGCAGAGTCAACATGGTTTTACGAAAAGGAAATCATGTTTGACAAATTTATTAGAGTTCTTTGAGGATGTAATATGCAGGGTGGATAAAGGGGATCCTGTAGATGTAGTGTATTTGGATTTCCAAGAGGCATTTGATAAGTTGCCACATAAAAGGTTACTGCACAATGTTAGAGCTCGTGGTGTTGAGGATAATATATTAGCATAGATAGAGGATTGGCTAACTAACAGGAAACAGAGTGTGGATAAATGGGGCATTTTCAGGTTGACAAACTGTAACTAGTGGAGTGCCACAGGGATCAGTGCTGGGGCCTCAACTGTTTCCAAACCATGTTAGTGACTTGGATGAAGGGACTGAGTGTATTGTAGCCAAATTTACAGATGATACAGAGATAGAAAATCAAGTTGTGAAGAGATCACAAAGTGGCTGCAGAGAGATAGATAGGTTAAGTTACTGGCCAAAATTTGGCGGATGGAGTATAAGTGGGAGAATGTGAGGTTTTCCACTGTGCCTGAAAGAATAGAAAAGCAGGATATTATTTACATGGAGAGAGACTGCAGAATGCTGCAGTGCAGAGAGATCTTGATATCCTTGTACATGAATCACAAAAAGTTAACATGCAGGTACAGTAAGTAATTAGGAAGGCAAATGGAATGTTGGCATTTATTGCAAGGGCAATGGAGTATAAAAATAGGGAAGTCTTGCTGCAACTGTACAGGACATTGGTGAGACCACACCTAGAGTACGGTGTACAGTTTTGGTCTCCTTACTTAAGGATGGATATAGTTGCATTGGAATCAGTTCAGAGAAGGTTTACGAGGCTGATTCCTGGGATGAAGGGCTGTCTTATGATGAAAGGTTGAGCAGGTTGGGCCTATACTCATTGGAGTTTAGAAGAATGAGAGGTGATCTTATTGAAACATGTAAGATGCTGTGAGAATAAGAAATACTGAAATGTTGTTTCTACAGCTTGTGGAAAATTACCGAGAAGTCATTTCTACACAACATAATGAAATCACTGAAAAAGAGAACTGATAAGGGTATGTAAGTAAAGACCTTGAGACAGTACAGCAGTTAAAAATTGTGCTTAGGCAGAGAAAAGAGAAACAGCAAGAGTTAGAACAAAGGATGTAGTGAATAAGAAACTGCCCCACTAAGATAAAGGCTGACAGCTGCAAGTTAAAACACACAATGGAGAGCCAAATAAGGTAAAACAACAAGAAGAGTTAGGGGCGAGAAAGTTAGAGTAGGGGGGAGAAGTAAACAGAGGAGGAGACTGTAGCAACTATAGGATAGGTTAGTGTCATAATATGTTATAACCAATAATGTAAACTAAAGGCGTGGAAAAATGGATTTGTATTGTATAAACATGAACTGAATATGTTGATCGGTGTGCCTGCTTGTAGGACACCCGATCTTGCAAGAACGTTAAATAAACTTACTTCTTCAGAGTTTGACTTGGTGTAAATTATTATTAAGTGGGCTCCGTTTCTCACAATTGGGGGCTCGTCCGGGATCTCTTCATCATTGCTGGGACCGCGGCCGACGACAGACGAGAAGACGCATCCCGTTAATTTAAAAACGGTCTCGTTTCTCTCGTCGGTAGCGGACCCGAGTAATTGACTGAAAACGATCCTCGGGAAGTCACTCTGAACGAGTATTTAGTGCGGCAGGTACACCTGTGAAGTCAGGCAACTCCGTGCACGGACCAAGGTAAGAAAAACGACTTTTAAGTATTATCTTGGTGACTTATGGTTAACTGTAGGATAAGACCTTCTAAGTACTAAAAGTCCTTGAGGAGTGAATTTTACAGTCCTGCAGTATAAGACCCTTCAGCTAGGAGGTGAGTACTGTATGGTATAAGACCCTTCAGTTAGGAGGTGAGTACCGTAAGGTATAAGACCCTTCAGCTAGGAGGTGTATACCGTAGGGTACAAGACCCTTCAGTTAGGAGGTGAATACCGTAGGGTACAAGACCCTTCAGCTAGGAGGTGAGTACTGTATGGTATAAGACCCTTCAGTTAGGAGGTGAATATCGTAAGGTATAAGACCCTTCAGCTAGGAGGTGAATACCGTAGGGTACAAGACCCTTCAGTTAGGAGGTGAATACTGTGGGGTATAAGACCCTTCAGCTAGGAGGTGAATACGTAGGATACAAGACCCTTCAGCTAGGAGGTGAATACTGTAAGGTATAAGACCCTTCAGCTAGGAGGTGAATACCGTAGGGTACAAGACCCTTCAGTTAACCATGGGAAATAAATCGTCTAAAAAGGAAGACGATGGGAGACAAGGAAAGTCTGCCGGCAACATCCCTCCAGAAAGTCCATTGGGACGGATGTTGGAGTATTGGGATTTAGAGTCAAAAACCAAGGAGAAAAAGACCCAAATATGATCTAAGGACAGCAAGAAGGACCACCCCTAAACCCGACGATAACGACGACGATAGAGACAGAGAGTCTCCTAAGACAATGATGCCCTTGAGAGAGGTACCAATAGGAAATAATGAAATTGGATTTGTTAGTGCACCATTAACATCAGGAGAGGTAAGAGTGTTTAAAAAGGAAATGAAAGTCCTCGTAGAAGACCCCTGAAAATTTGGGAAAGAGAAAACCCTCCCGGGGTAGGGGGAAACGAACCAGCCGAACAAAAATACCCTAATCAAGACCCGCAGTGGCAGAACAATAACGTCGGCCATAGGGGCCAGATGAAAGACCTTAGAAATCTGATAGTAGGGAATCTGTCCCGAAATCACAAAATTTGAATAAGGCCTTCGAAGTAAGACAGGAAAAGGATGAGACTCCCTCAAATTTCTTACAGAGATTACGGGACACAATGAGGAAATATTCAGGTTTAGATCCAGAAGACCCGGTTGCCCAAGGACTCCTTCGAGTCTATTTTGTAACAAAATCATGGCCAGACATCCAAAAGAAAATTCAAAAGATAGATGGATGGAGTGAAAAACAATTGGACGAACTGCTCAGAGAAGCGCAGAAAGTTTTCGTTAATAGAGATGAAGCCAGAGAAAAACAGTGAAGCTTAAATGAGATGGTAATTGTACAAGTGTTCCACCCTTTTATGTTGTAAACAAGTAGTTGAAGCCCCTGCAAAACTTATGCCTTTACAGAGTTACCGCAGGCCCCTCTTATGGCACAAGCAGGCGGCGTATTGAGTGCGACCCCTCTGGGTGTTGAAGGCTGTTTCTAGACAAATAGAGACCATTAAAGGCACCTAGGTGGGATCAAGGGATTGATTTTTAAAAAATGTTTTGAGGAATCAAAAGGGGGACTGTGAGAACAGAATTTAGATTTTAGAATTTTTAAGAACAGAATTACATGGGAACATTTAAGATGAAACAATTAATCAGTCATGTATTGCTAACAAGCTAGCTGACTTCATAACTTCAGGGCTGCAGAGGCAACTTGGCCTTGCAGCTGGTACAGCGAGAGAGAGAGAGAGAGAGACATTGTACTTCAACAGCACTCTTCTTAGCACCCAGACATGACAATCCTAGGGGAAAGTTAGAATGAAAAACATAATGACCAGGCTAATACACGCCCCCTGGTTAGAGGGTGGCTCAGCCTACCCTTCTGATTCAGCAGTTGCTGAGTTTTTTATATTTGCTTTTATATTATACTGTTTAAATGTTATTTGAGTAAGTAGATCCACATAATCCTAGTGAATATATATAATCATATATAAGTTGATCAGTAGAGAGAAGGTTATCATAGAATGATAAAAGGGGGGAATGTGGAAGTGAGCAGAAAGGCATGGCACTGGTACTTGAAACAAGGTTACCCTGGACCAAATGTTTACCTATAGCGATACTCAGAATTCGGACAGCCCCTAGAAAAGATGTGGGACTGTCCCCTATGAAATGCTATTCGGATTACCCTATATGGGAACCAGGGGCGAGATGCCAACCTTAGAAACTAAAGATTCGTTTCTCAAGAACTATACACTGCCGTTGTCTTCCTCATTGTCATTCCTCAGGAAGCAAGGCCTGTTAGCACAGACCCCAGCTCTCGAATTTGCAGTGCACAAGATCCAACCAGGAGATTGGGTTCTGGTGAAATCGTGGAAAGAGACTAAACTACAACTGAACTGGGAAAGACCATACCAGACTCTCCTAACCACTGAAACAGCCATAAGAACGGCAGAAAGAGGTTGGACCCACTACACAAGAATCAAGGGGCCGGTACACCCCCCCGGCCGAGGAAGGAACTTGGACAACCGAATTAACAGAAGAACCATTGAAACTAAAGCTAATAAGACTTTGAGTAACGAACTTTTTTATATATAGCGGCGCGAGCGCGGAAATACTGTCTGTAATATTGTGTGCCTTCTCTCTTTCCCGCTTTCTTTTCAAAAGTAGCCAGGAAATAAAATGGGTTGGATGCTTTTGTATGCAGTATTAGTCATCCCAGTAATGGGAAAAATAACAATGTGGGACGGAACTGATGGGGACAACGGTACACGAATTGAAATCCCCAAGAGCCAGGACCCTCAGGTGGTAGAAGTAGACTTATGTTTCCTAATCCCATGTGGGGGCATACATAACCAAAGAAATTATTATGCGGAGTCCCTCCATTATTATGGGGATGGACTACTAACAGGAGACCCACTCCCACCGATTATATCCATTCACCAGAGCCCCATAAAACCAGGCCCAGATTGTCCAGATAAGGAATGCAACCCTATTTGACGATAAAAAGAACCGAGTGGACAGAAACGCCTGGTGGAATATCCATCCAACGCCAGCGGAATGGCTCAATAACAGAAGAACAACAAATCAAAAATACCCACTTCCAATTAGACAACAAGGTGTTTGGAGTAACAGTTAGAGAAGGGAAAAAGAAAGGTGAATTAAAATGTTGTTTTCAGGTAACAATAGATAAGACTGGTAAACCATCTAACAAACTAAAAGGGACCTCTCATAACGATCCTAACATAGTAAAAATAATAGAGGTAAAAGACTTGAGAAAGACAATTGAGATAGAAACCGGTTACGGGGACACAAATGGGGTAGAATGGATAAAATATACTGTAAAAAGTTTGAACAAAAACAATTGCTATGCTTGTGCATCTGGTAGACCGATAGCTCAAGTAGTACCTTTCCCGCTGGGGTGGGGGCGTGACCGAAAGGGCATGGAATGCATGTTAGCCCTATATCAGGATAAGACGGCTTGGGGTATTCAAAGTTGCATATCCTTGTCATTAATGTTCCCTCCCCTAGAGAAAAAAGATTCAAGGACTCCCCCTTCATTTTTAGCCACCAGTGTGAATCACACATCATGCGTACGTCGACACGGTGCGGAGCTAACCAGAAATATGGGAGAGTTGAAGTCATTCATAGAGACTGAGGACGTAACTGGAAGAGTCAGGGGAGGGAACTAATCATCATTGAATGTCCCCAGAGCGGATTTATGGTGGTATTGCGAAGGAAAAATCCTGAGACAGACCTTACCCTCCCAGTGGAAGGGGACGTGCGCAATTGTTCAATTGGCAATACCATTCACCTTGGCATTTGAGAAACAAAAGATAATAACGAGGGAAAGGGGTAAAAGGGAAGCGATAGCGAACTCTTTTGACGACCAGGTGTGTTTGGATTCCTTAGGGGTCCCAAGAAGGGTACCTGATGAATTCAAGGCCCGAAACCAAATGACAGAATGGATAGTATCAACGGGAGTACAGACATTGAGAAGGCGGCTGAAATAATGCTCGGAGGATTTGAGAGGACATATGAGACCCCTCCTCAGTATGTAGAAAACAACAAGGATTAAGTAAAAGAAAAGGGGGAATTGTGAGAATAAGAAATACTGAAATGTTGTTTCTATAGCTTGTGGAAAATTACCGAGAAGTCATTTCTACACAACATAATGAAATCACTGAAAAAGAGAACTGATAAGGGTATGTAAGTAAAGACCTTGAGACAGTACAGCAGTTAAAAATTGTGCTTAGGCAGAGAAAAGAGAAACAGCAAGAGTTAGAACAAAGGATGTAGTGAATAAGAAACTGCCCCACTAAGATAAAGGCTGACAGCTGCAAGTTAAAACACACAATGGAGAGCCAAATAAGGTAAAACAACAAGAAGAGTTAGGGGCGAGAAAGTTAGAGTAGGGGGAGAAGTAAACAGAGGAGGAGACTGTAGCAACTATAGGATAGGTTAGTGTCATAATATGTTATAACCAATAATGTAAACTAAAGGCGTGGAAAAATGGATTTGTATTGTATAAACATGAACTGAATATGTTGATGGGTGTGCCTGCTTGTAGGACACCCGATCTTGCAAGAACGTTAAATAAACTTACTTCTTCAGAGTTTGACTTGGTGTAAATCATTATTAAGTGGGCTACGTTTCTCACAATGCTGAAGGGGTATGACAGGGGTAAATGCTGAAAGGATGTTTCCTCTTGTGGGGGAATCTAGAACGAGGGGCACAGTTTCAAAAATAAGGGGTCTCCCATTTAAGACGGAGATGAGGAGGAATTTCTTCTCTCAGAGGGTGGTTAATCTTTGGAATTCTCTTCGCCACAGAGCAGTGGAGGCTGGGTCATTGAATTTTTGATCTACAAAGGAGTCAAGGGTTATGGGGAGCAGGCAGAAAAGTGGAGTTAAGGCCACAATCGGATCAGCCATGATCTTATTGAATGGCGGAGCAGGCTCGAAGGGCCGAATGATGTACTCCCGCTTCTATTTCTTATGTTCTTATCTTCAGTTACTCCCATCTGTGTCACCATGTAACTTTGTGATTGGGCACGTGCTGACTTTAACATTTGACCATTTATTCCCCCTTGGGTAAAAGGATTGAGTTTCCAGACATATTTCCCATGGAATAGGCCATCCTCTGTGTAATCTGGGAGTGACTCTATGCAGGTTACACTTCACCCATCCCTCTGTGCTCCCCAGAATGGGGCACCTATTACTGTTCCAAACTGTCGTAGCAAGACTTTGAAATTTGTTGCTGGCTTGTGTTTGCTTGAGGATAAAACTATGGAATATAAAAAGAGGGCTCACAGCAGGTCACTGCTCGTGCAGCGTTTTCTTATTTCATGTGTTGAATTTTCTGCTTGCCAAAGTAGGGAATGAAAATGTTTCCATTTTGGATACCCTGCCTCAGCCTCAAACACTCCCAGTTCATGATGTATAGTTTGATGGACACCCCTGCTTGCTCCCCTCCCCACCCCTACTCTCCTCTTCCCCTCCTACCCTCTCTCTCCCCACGCTCCCCCCTCCCCCACGGCTAGCCCCCCGCTCGGGGAATTGATGCTCTTTGTTGTCCCTTTTATCTTTAGCAGCCACGTCCCATGTTGCCTGAAGTTGGGATTCAGGATGGACCTAGCTATGATCCCATGGATGCCAACTCTCTCTCTGTGATAGTGGAAGGTGTTCAGCAGCACTTCCCTCAACATCCAAGGTTTGCATGTTTTTATGTTGCGAATGGTCTCTTTGATCACCCAGCACTGTCACTGATGTCAAAAAATTAGAGCCAGGCCTTTCAGGAGTGAAATTAAGAAGCACTTCTTTACGCAAAGGGTGTTAGAAGCTTGGAACATTCTTCGCAAATGTCAATTAATGCTCGATCGATTGTTAATTTTCAAAATCAGAATGATCGTTTTTTTGTTATCCAAAGGTATTGAGGGATATGGGGCAAAGGCGGGTACATGGAGATAGGTCAGAGGTCAGCCATGATCTCATTGAATGGTGGAGCAGGCTCGAGGGGCTGAATGGCCTCCTCCTGTTCCCGTGGTGGCTATGGTTTCCATGTCATTGCTGGGAGATGAGCCTGTTTGCTGGAGTTGCCTCCAAATTGGAATCCCCCAGTACTGTCAGAAGAATAAAAATGCCATCATCGCCCAGGAGTCTTGGAAGAGTCTGGACCTTGCGCTGGCTGTACTCTGTCAGTCTCTATAACGTCCAAGCTCTGACTCAAGGGGGCTTCTAAGGACCAGCCAACTCAGCCCGATTTCTTGCTTATATTTTTTACTCAGTTGCTGTGTTTAACTTCCTGGCTCAGTATTTGAGGCAAATTGCTTGGATGTTTTCAAGAGGAAACTAGACGAGTCCATGAGAAAAAAGGGAATAGAAAGATGTGCTGAAAGGCTGAGATGAGGCAGATGGGATGGGGAGAGACTCGTGTGGAATATAAACACCAGCAGAGACTAGTGGAGCCGAATGGCTTGTTTCTGTGCTGTATATTTTATGTAATTCTCAGTTGTTATCTGTCAAGTATCTCAGGGGATCTGCTTGTATTCAACAACAACATGAATTGATATAGCATCTTTAACAGTTTGACTCCGAGCCACATAAGGAGATATTAGGACTGATGGCAAAAAGCTTCGTCAAAGTGGTAGGTTTTGAGGAGTATCTTAAAGGAGGAGAGAGAGGTGAAGAGGTTTAGGGAGGGAATTCCAGACCTTGGGGCCCAGGCGGCTGAAAGCATGGCCGCCAATGGTGGAGCAACTAAAATTGAGAGCGTGCAGAGACCAGAGCTGGAGGAGCACAGAGATCTCGGAGGGTTCTAGAACGGGAGGAGGCTACAGAGCTGGGGAGGAATGAAACCATGGAAGGATTTGAAAACCAGGATGAGAATTTTACAATCGAGGCTTTGCCGGCCAGAGGTCAGGGGTGGTCAGTGAGCACATGGGCTGATGGGTAAATGGAACTTGGTGAGAGTTAGGAAATGGGCAGCAGAGTTCTGTTCCGTTACTGGTGGATATTCCTCAGATCAGAACATCGAGATCTGCTGGTATCAGAAACTTGAAATATTGACAAATTATTGGACGGTCAGAGGTAAATTCACGGGATGGCACGTTTGAAGGTAGCACAGATCATCCAGTTGGTGTATCCAGTGTTGTAGATCTGTCTTTGACCCTGGCTCTTTGAGCATAGCAGCCCTATGGACTCAAGGTTCACTGGGTTTTACCAATAAATTCTACCAAAAGAAAAGGGCGGCACAGTGGCGCAGTGGTTAGCACCGCAGTCTCGCAGCTCCAGCGACCCGGGTTTGATTCTGGGTACTGCCTGTGTGGAGTTTGCAAGTTCTCCCTGTGACTGCGTGGGTTTCCTCCGGGTGCTCCGGTTTCCTCCCACATGTCAAAGACTTGCAGGTTGATAGGTAAATTGGCCATTGTAAATTGCCCCTAGTGTCGGTAGGTGGTAGGAGAATGGTGGGATGTGGTAGAGAATATGGGGTTAATGTAGGATTAGTATAAATGGGCGGTTGTTGGTCAGCACAAATTCGGTGGGCCGAAGGGCCTGTTTCAGTGCTGTATCACTAAAATTTAAAAAAAGCACCCACCTGAGCAACTTATCTTGGGTGAAGTAACTAACAGCAGATCTGTCTGTTTTCACTCTCAGGGCACTGATTGTTAAATATTATGAAGTCATCGAGAAGTACTTCAGCATGCAATTCTCAGACAATGGATCAGGGAACGATATGGTGAGCAGGATATGCACCCTCATCCGCAAAGTACAAAAGGGGTACGAGACAACAAGAGAAAAAGAGGGAAAAATCACTCTTCAAACTTTCAGGTAATTTAATGATTTATAGGTGAATGTACCTTATGATGGGGAAGGGTTTTGATAGAGTAAATCAGGGGAGACTGTTTCTACTGGCAGGAGGGTCAGTTAACCAGAGGATACAGATTTAAGGTAATTGGCCAAAGATCCAGCACATTGTTGTGATCTGGAACGCGCTGCCTGAAAGGGCGATGGAAGCAGATTCAATAATAACTTTCAAAAGGAAATTGGATAAAAACTTGAAGGGGAAAACTTGAGGCGTTATGGGGACAAGAGCAGGAAAGTGGGATAAGTTGGATAGAATCTTTCAAAGAGCTGGCACAGGCAGGATGGGCCGAATGGCCTCGTTTCTGTGCTGTATGATTCTTTGTACTTCTATGACATACTGGTCAGATGATGTCAACCTTGATCCAGGTGCTAATCTCGGCTGAGGTCGCGATGGGTCAACTCAGTTTGTCTCCATGCGAGAGAGAGGAGAGACATCAGCCGGGGCTTCTGCTCATAGAATTAGAGAATCATCCAATATTGCAGAACAGAAGGAGGCCATTCAGCCCATTGGCTCTGCGTCGTCCCTTCCAAAGAGCACTCCACCCACTGTCCTGTGGGTGTCGGCCAGTCTTGTTAAACCAGCTAGTCTCTTTCTGCCGGTCACCTTTCGTGTGTTTGGCGTGTAGAATGTGAGATGTCTGGGATTTGTTCCTTCCTGGGATCAGTAACTGAATATTTCTGCAGTCGGCAAGTGGAGTGTTTGTGGCAGAGAAAAGCCAATCGAGGGTGTGGAAGGTGCACTTTGCTCAGTCCCCTCACCAGTGAGAAATAGCTGATGTTCACACTTTGAGCAACACCAGATCTTTTCCTGCGAATGGCCCACGCTGTTGTGGGAAGGAATCTTCCTCCCAGTCGGTGGAAGTCAAACCCTGGTCTTGGTGGAAAAGCTGTTAAACGCCCACAAAATGCTGCATAGGAGTGCTGCACTGTTGGAGGTGCCGTCTTTCGGATAGAACATTAAACGGAGGTCCTGTCTGCCCCCTCAGGTGGACGTGAAAGATCCCAGGGTCCGCTATTTTAAAGAGGAGCAGGGGAGGTCTCCACAGTGTCTTGGCCAATATTTATCCCTCCATCAACAGATTACCCAGTCATTATCGCATTGCGAGATCTTACTGTGCACAAGTTGGCTGCCATGTTTCCTATAGTACAACAGTGAATTTCATTGGCTGTATGTTCCTGAGGTTGTGAAGGGTGCTATATAAATGCAAGTTCTTGTCACACTAACAATCAAATTTTAAGCTTGCTTGCATGCGCTGTCCCTACTTTCTAGATCAGTCCTTTGGGTGGAAGGCTGGGGGTCATGGGTGCTGTGGGACTGTACCCCAGGGTAGAGGCCTGCTATCCGACCTGAACCCGATGGGACCCAACGACATGTGTCGGGGTCGGGTCGGGCTCGGGGCAAGATGGGAGGGACATGGGCCGGGTTGGGCTTGGGCCTGCTGTGGTTCGATCGGGTTCTTTTTCCCGACCTAAAGCAGGCCTCTATCCCAGGGAAGCAAAGAGGAATTTCCTTTTGTTCTGTAATCCTGTTGACCAATAGATGGAGTCAGTGCATTTTCTGTTGCTTTAGTTGTGAAATGATGAGTAGGAATCTGCTACAAACTCCAAGTTACAATCCTGGATTATTGCATTTCCTTCAGCTTTTCCTGCTGGTTTGTTTTTCTGTGTGATATTTAAAGGAATCCCTGCATTTCTAGAAGCAATGCCATAGTTTTGAAATGGGGCGTTGGATTTGAGATTCTACCAGTGATCCTTCACCTGCAGTTTACCAGTCGTCTCCCTCCTCAGCTTGGCCAAGCTCATAGGACTCAACAACAACAACAACTTGTATTTATATAGCACCTTTAACATAATACCACTCCTGTGCCTTGTGACGTTTTATCAAATTACATTTGACATTGTGCCACATAAGGAGATATTAGGGCAGATGACCACAAGCTTGATCAAAGAGGCAGGTTTACAGGAGCATCTTAAAGGAGGAGAGAGGGGTGGAGACGCAGAGAGGTTTAGGGAGGGAATTCCAGACCTTAGGCCCCAGGCAGCTGAAGGCATGGACACCACTAGTGGAGCAATTAAAATTGGAGATGCTCAAGATCCAGAATTAAAGGAATGCAGAGGTCTCGGAGGGTTGTAGTGCTAGAGGAGGTTACAGAGGTAGCGAGGGGTGAGACCATAAGGGATTTGAACACGAGGATAGGAATTTTGAAAATCGAGATGTTGCTAGACCTGGAGCCAATGTAGGTCAGCAAGCACAGGGATGATGGGTGAAGGGGACTTGCTGTGAGTCAGGATATGGGGAGCAGAGTATAGGATGAGCCTTTTTAGGAGGAAATAACCTGCAAAGAAAGAGTTTGTCTCATTCTTTTAAAGGGAAACTGTGTTGAGTTTGGATTGTGCTCTGTTGAAGGGCGATCTGTCCCTTTGGCCCTGTTCACTAGAAGGTGACTGAATTACTTGCTCTTTGGAATGGTTAGTTTCAATTCCAAATATCTTTCAGCATGTTCTGGTGAGCTGACTGAGATCAGGAACTCTACATTTAAGGTGGGGACAAAGAGCTCTCACAGTTCAGTTTTGACCAGTGATTCTTTTTTAAAAATTCCTATCTCCTACCTGTGCATAGGCCGTTAGCTGGTGAACAGGAATTTTGGTTTATCACCCACCCACCCCATCCCCATCCCCATCCCCATCAACTCTCCCTCCACCCCTCCCAGTTCAATGGCTGTTTGTTGTATCTGACTGCATGTCTTTGCAAAAGACACCTTTCACTCTCTTGTCAAAGTGAGTGGGAAGGTGTATAAAACCCTCTTCAGTTCAAACTGAGCAATTGCAGGAAATAGACAGAAATATTAATACTCATCTTGGATCGTACAGCTAGAAAGAAAGGTTTCTGCTATTAGTTCTCTCTCACACAATACTCATACTCTACCCAGAGTCCATCCCACAAGTTGATCATTCTCTCCTCAAAGAAAGTCTTGACATCCATCCAATACTTGTCCATATCCTGTCTTGCTTGCCCATCATTTTTGTGCTTGCTGACCTACATTGGTTCTTTGAAAGCCTCAAATTTAAAATTCTCACCATCATATTTAAATCCCTCCATGGTCTCGCCCCCATCAATATTTTGGTAACTTTCTGCAGACTGAAATCTCTCTGTTGTTCCATCTCTGGCCTGTTGTGCATCTTTCCCTCCACTCCACCAAGCCTTCAGCCATCTAGGCTCCACTCTCTGCCATTCCTCCTTAAAACACTCTGCCTGTTCTGCCTTGGAGACCCTTCTTAAAACCCACCTTGTTGGCTCTGCAATACACCTCCTAATATCTTCTATTCCTTCAGTTCTATTTTTGTCTGATGAATGCTTCTCTGAAGCTCCATAGGCACTAAATAAATGCAAATGAGTGTTGCAAATTTGCCCATCCCTAATTGCCCATGAGAAGGTGGTGGTGAGCTGCCTTCTTAGACTGCTGCAGTCCATGTGTGGTAGGTACACCCACAGTGCTGTTGCAGAGGGAATTCCTGGATTTTGACCCAGCGACAGTGAAGGAACAGCAAAATATTTCCAAGTCAGGATGGTGTGTGGCTTGAAGGGGAACTTGCAGGTGGTGGTGTTCTCAAGCATCTGCTGCCCTTGTCCTTCTAGGTGGTAGAGGTTGTGGGTTTGGAAGGTGCTGTCGAAAGAGCGTTGGCAAGTTGCTGCAATGCATCTTGTAGATGGTACACACTGCTGCCACTGTGCACCAGTGGTGGAGAGAGTGCATGTTTAAGTTCGTCGATGGGGTGCCAATCAAGCGGGCTGCATCATCCAGGCAAGTGGAGAGTATTCCATCACACTCCTGACTTGTGCCTTGCAGATAGTGGACAGGCTTTGGGGAGGTGAGTTACTAGCACAAAGGAAGATGGTTGTGGTTGTTGGAGGTCAATCATTTGAGCTCCAGGATATCACTGCAGGAGCTCCTCAGGGTAGTGTCCTAGGCCCAAGGAGGTGAGTTACTCACTGCAGAATTCCCAGCCTCTGACCTCCTCTTGTAGCCACGGTATTTATATGGCTGGTGCAGTTCAGTTTCTGGTCAGTGGTAACCCCAGGATGTTGATAGTGGGTGTTTCAGCGATGGTAATGTTGTTGAATGTCAAGGTAAAATGGTTGAATTGTCTCTTGTTAGAGATGGTCACTGCCTGGCACTTGTGTGGCATGAATGTTACTTGCCACTTATCAGCCCAAGCCTGAATGTTGTCCAGGTCTTGCTGCACGTGGACACAGACTGTTCCAGTATCTAAAGAGTTGCGAATGGTACACAACGCAGTCGCAATCATCAGCGAACATCCCCATTTCTGACTTTATGTTGGAGGGAAGGTCAATTGATGAAGTAGTTGAAGATCCTTGGGCCTAGGACACAACCCTGAGGAACTCCTGCAGTGATGTCCTGGGGCTCAAATGATTGACCTCCAATGACCACAACCATCTTCCTTTGTGCTCGGTATGACTCCAACATGTGGAGCCTTTCCCAGTTAGTCCTGCTGTTGAGCTTTGAAGTAATATTGCAGTTTTAGCACCTCTAATTTTTTGCCTAACTTCCTTCTCTCAATCACTGTCAGTCACTGCCTTCCAAAGATGAGGAACACAAGTTTCCTCAAATCCTTCCTCCTAACTCAATCCTCCGATGCCGAGGGTCAACCTCCTGGCTCTTCGCCACATTGTCTCGAGTGTCTGCTTCTCCCTTATGTCCGAGGGCTGAGATTTGTTAAGGTTGTGCTTCCAAATGTCAGAATGACAAAATGAAGTCTAACTTCTGGATCTTTCACACACAGCTCCATCGAAATGAATAATCCGAATCCAAGGAATTAACTCTCGATAGGAACCAGTGACGGAGCTGACTCAGAATAAAGGAGCAAAGAAAAGATAGAGGCATTCTACAAAGAGATTTTCAATCACTTATTTCATAATGTTCACTGTACACTCCACCAGAAATATTCTCAGCGGTTTACCTGATAATGAAGCTGATAATAGATCCTTGCTGGAGGTGCCAGTTCCCTGTAATCTGTGTAAATATCAACTGCTTTATACGATCTGGGATATACATCACACTCTCCTTGTGGGTCTGCAGTTATCCCAGATGTTCAAAATGTTTACATATTTATTATGAATTTTATATATTCTATTTATATTTATCAACTATTTATAAACTATGTAAATTGAAGGAAAAAAGACTGTGTGTCCCACTTTGACCCTCCGTGTGAAGATGGGTTCATTCTGGTCGACACATTTTCTCCCATCAGGGTCCTCTTACTCTGTGGTGTACACGTGACTACGGATTGTCCTCGTTTCACTCTGCTGCTGCTATCATTGTCTTTGAGGAGGGGAGAAAGATTGCCATAAAATTCCTGAAGAGTAATGTATGAATTTTCAGGTATTATAAATGATCTTTCAGGAAGTACCAAAACCAATGAAGTGTTTTTGAAGTGTAGTCACTGTTGTAATGTAGGAAACACAGCAGTGAAATAAGTGATGAGATAATGTTTTTAGTGATGTTGGTTAAGGGGTAAATATTGACCAGAACATCTGGGAGAACGCCCCTCCTCTTCTTCAAAATAGTTCCCTGGAATTTTTATATCCACGTGAGAGGGCAGATTGTGTCTCATTTTAACATTAGCTGCTGCTTTAGATACTATTGGGAGTAACAGGCCTGTGAAAGGGAGCTGTTTTGACTGAAGTACTGTCGAGTTGAGGAGATAAATGTTTTTTCCCTTGTGATTTTGCTGGGTTGAAATGTGTGTATAGAGTCATTTATGGCACTAAGTCCATGCTGGCTCTCCACGGAGCTGTGCAGTCAGGCCCACTCCCCAGCTCAATCCCTGTAGCCCTGCAAGTCTATTTCTCTCAGGTGACCATCCAACTTCCTCTTGAAGTCAGTGATTGTCTCAGTACCACCACCCTGTGGGTAGCGAGTTCCAGGTACGCTGTGTAAAAAAAGTGCTTCCCCATATTCCGCCTGCATCTTTTGCCCAAAACTTTCAATCTGTGTGCCCTAGTCCTTGTACAATTAGTTAATGGGAACAGCTTTTCCTTGTCTAACTTATCTGAGCCTGTCTTCATCTTGTACAATTTTGTTAAATCTCCCCTCAGTCTCCTTTGTTCTAAGGAGAACAACTCATATTTTCCAATCTAACCTTGTAACTAAAATCCTTCATCCCTGGAACAATTCTGGGAAATTTGTTTTATACCCTGTCAAGGGCCCTCACACCACCACCCCCCCCCCCCCCCACCCCCCCAAAGTATGGTGACCAGAACTGGACGCAATACTCCAGTTGTGGCCTAACCAGAGCTTTCTAAAGGTTCAGCGTAACTTCCCTGCTTTTGTACTCAATGCTTCTATTTATAAAGCCCAAGACCCCATATGCTTTACTAACCACTCTCTCAATATGTCCTGCCACCTTCAAAGATCGATGCACATGTACCCCCAGTTCCCTCTGTTCCTGTACACTTTTTAGAACTGTGCCATTAAGTATAAAGTGCGTCTCCCTATTCCTTCCGTCAAAATGCATCATCTCACACTTGTCAGTATTAAATTTCATCTGCCACCTCTGCCCATTTTGCTAACCTACCTATGTCCTGTTGCAGGCAAATCATATCATCCTCATTGTTTGCCCCACCTCCAAGTTTAGTGATTCTACTCTGCATTCCAAAATCCATCATTTATAAATAGCAAAAAAAGGCATGGTCCCAGCACTGATCCTTGGAGAACACCACTGTCTACCGTCCTCCAGTCTGAAAAGCAAACATTTACTACGACTCGCTGTTTTCTGTCCTTAAGCCAATTTTTTACCCATTTGGACACTGACCCTCCTATTCCATGAGCCTCAGTTTTGTTAACCAGCCTTTTATGTGGTACCTTATCAAACATTTTCTTAAAATCCATGTAAACAACATATACTGCATTCCCTTCTCTGTTACTTCATCAAAAAATTCAATTATATTAGTCAAGCATCTGCCTTTTACAAATCCATGCTGACTATCCTTAATTAACTCAAACCTCTCTAAGTGTCCGTTGATATTTTCCCTGATTATTGTTTCTAAAACCTTACCCACCACCATTGTTAAACTAAGTGACCTGCAGTTGCTAGGACTGTCCTTACACATTTAAATATTTTCCACTCTCCAGTCCTCTGGCACCTCCCCTGTATCAGGGGAAGATGGGGAAATTTTGGCAAGCCTTTCCACTATCTCCGTTCCCACTTCCTTTAGCAACCTGGCGTGCAAGCCAAGCCATCTGGACCAGGTGAGTTATCTAACCTAAGCACAGACAGCCTTTCCAGTACCTCCTTACTCTCAATTTTTATCCTATCCATTGCCTCTACTCTCTCCACTTCTGTCTCTTTCTCATTGTGTTATTTCTTCATTATGGCCTTCTCCAATACTTTGGTGTTCCAGTAATTACTGAAACCACTTTTGTACTGGCTCTGGTTCAGTTGGGCACTCGCTTAGTTTGCTTATCCATGGCCTGCTGCTGGGTTAAGGTAGTCAGGTTTAATAATGTAACGTGTCCCTTGGATTCCAAACCAACAGAACCCATGGCTTAAAACATGCAGTTGGAGCAGAATTACTTCCCCATGTTCTGTCACTATCGTAAGTGTTGTATACAGTTAGTATGAGCTTGCAATGCCTCTTTTCTCCCTCTAGTCTTTCCCTCCCTCTCCTCTCATGAAGCCATCACCTGTTGTTAAGGTACAGCTTCATAGGCACTGTCATTTCCTGTCCTGGCCAAATGGCCACTACTCATGTGAACCGAGTTGGTGAGCGTTTCCAATGATTTCAATGGGCTCTCACAATCCATGCACTGAGATGAGGGGGTGGAGAAAGGATACACGTGCCCACCAGACGTGAGTATCTTGCTGGATGCCAACCCAGAACTCTATGCCGGCGCTCCGATCGCCACTTACTGTGATTGTCCAGAATGGGGTGCGAACCCCACACCTTCTACCTCTTTCAGAGAGCCAGCACCGGCAGGACGGGCTGATCGGCCTCCTTCTGAGCTCTGTGATTCTATGACATTCAGTTAAACATTTCATTGCATGCTTTGTAATATACAGGAAGTTTTTAAAAACAAATAAATATGCTTTAATAATTGAACACTCCTACAATTAATTTACACAGATTTAGCAGCCTCTTTAGAAATGTGCACCTGCATAGGAAGAAGGATTCATGCTTTTAAACATGAATTTGGAAAATCTGAGTCCCACTTCGGAGTTAGCTAGTGTTTTGGGCCCCGCAGTAAGGGGGGAAAATGGTTAAATCATTGCAACCACCACTGTACTTGAAGGATTTGGGATTTCCCCCTTTGCTAACAATGTAGAGTTTTTGCTTTGTAAAAGGAAATTAAAGATGAATCTTGAAAAGTCCTATTTGCTGCATTCTCTTTTGTAAAGTTTTTCTCCCCAACAAAGTTGTTCCTTCATTCTGGATTTTCTTTGCAATAGTTTAGTCTACCACTGGTCTCTCCTTGCATTCCTTAATCTGTGTGTGGCTGGAAATTAGCCCTGGGCTCTCAAACTTACAGCTGCAAAAAAAGAAAATCATCAATTTGTGGAGAGCCAGAAGATGGTTGATTGTAAACTGCCCTTGATCTGTGCTCGTGAGGACCTCCCGCAGATATGGATCAGGGTTTTACCATCTTACAGGACAGTAGTATGCAGTGGCTGTGATATTGCAGAATATTTGTCAATGAAGGGAAGTGAGGTGGGTAATCCCCAGATTGTCCCCACAGTGAGGGAGGATTTTCTAAGCCTACTAGCAGATAAATATTTAGTTGCTTTTACTCTGAGCATAAATACTAGTAAAGTATTGGAGGTTAAAGCTACTGACCCATCGTGGTTTCTGCTAATATTGCAACATTCACTGCCTGCCATCCTAATGTCTTCTGGATGCCCTTAAAGTCTGTATCTCTACATTTTGCTTGGCAGATTATACTAGACCAACAACTCAACGTTGTATACAAGAACACTAAAATAATAAAAGATTAAAGATCTTTGGCAAAAGAACTGGAGGGAAGATTAGTTTTTTCACACAGCGAGTATGATCTGGAATGTGTTGCCTGAAAGGGTGGTGAAAGCAGATATATCAACTCGCTAAAGGGAATTGGAATATTCAAAAAAAAATGCAGTGTTATGGGGAAAGAGCAGGAGAGTGGAACTAATTGGATAACTCAAAGGGCTGACACAGGCAGGATGGGCTCAATGGCCGCCTTCTGTGATGTAAGGTTCTTCAAGATGTTAATTTCTGAATACAGAAAGCCTTTTGAACTACTAGACATTATTGCCTGTGACTTCAAGAGTCACAACATTTTCACAAACTTTGAATGGGAGAAATAGAGAAAAGTGTAAATCTTCTCTTAACTTGAAGCATCAATTAACCTCTGCAGTTACTCCCACCATTGAGGAGTAAAGGGAAACTATTATTTGTTATTTCTGATTGGCCTGTGTAACAAATTGCAGTTTTAGGGATAAATTGTCAAAAGGTGCCTTGTGACAAATAAACAAATCTACAAAGCACCACAGCAGACAGTGGTTGCATATTTGAGAAGCTGTGGGAATCATCCCAGGAAACCTCTGCAAAAGAGGGGGTGGTGTTTGCTGAAGCCAAGTTCTAAAATTCAGGACAGTTGAAGACGTTGAACAAAGGCTTCCTTCTCTCACTTTTCCCCACAGATTGAGAGACTCAGGCGTCAAGCCACTGAGTTAGAAGACACCTCACAAGCTCTTGTGGAAAAGTTTTATTTTTTTTAAATTTTGAAGTGGAAACTATTCTCCCAAAAAAAAAGGCAATTCAGCTGGCAGAGAGTCTGAGTGAAGCACCAGATTTATTTTAAATGCTGAGGTGCTATTTTTTGAAGGGGAGGATTGGTTGGAAGTGAGTTGAGGCTGCAAGTTTATTTTTCACTTTTTATCGTGGTAAAAATACATCGAACTCCACAATTTTTTACTTGCTTGATTGAAGATCACTGGGAGCCTGACCTAGGCAGGACTCACCTGAAGTGTGGAAAGATGCAAACCTTCCTCTCAAAGGAACTTACACCGACCTCAGGAACAACAGGTAGGAAAACTGTACCAATTGCTCAAACATTTCCAGAGGTTTTTTTTAAATTGCGTGTTTACTGAGACAGTTTCTTTCTAATTAAAAGTAAGAGACAGTTTTGACCACAAACCAATCGCAGGTTTAACAACTCCTTTAGGTTTAATTTGATTTGATTCTTTTAAATCCTAGCTTTAGAAAAATGTTCAGTTTTGGATTTTGTGGTGAAAGAATTTTCAGCTTTCCGTGTTGGATCCCCTTTTTTGTAGACTTTAGTGTTTTGGTTTCCATGACAGATTTAATTCTAATCAGGGTAGCAAATCGCTAAGTGTCGAGTTGGTTAGGAGTGTGTAGTTAAGGTGTGTTGGTAAGTAATGATCCTTTGTTGGCAAATGGAAGGTATGCCGGAATATTGAATTATTATTGGTTTGCTCCCAACTGTTCCTAGAAGTTGGCCTTTGGGAATCGAGCAAGTCTGTTTTGTGTTTTGATGTTGGTCACATTGGGAGCTGGTGCTATTAGCAAAGGCATGACCCAGTATAAAAGTTGCCTTAATCACCGTCATTCTAGCTATAGCCTGGGAAGGTGATTTGACAATTGTACATTTCAGCACCTGTTTTAGGTGACCCGTGTGACACTGCTTTTCAGCGCCATGCTCTCCGTCCCTCAATACCTTTCCACCTGGCACTGCTCTCCATCAGGCAGAATCTGAGCCTGTTAGTCTGGTGCCAGCTTTCATGACCCACATGGAAGCGGTTCTCTGCAGGTTGCAGGGCACAATGCATTGGCAAGTTGACATTATCAGCCATAGTTCAGTGCTCACACTCTTGTCTCTGAATCAGAGAGTCATTGGCTCATTTCAGAGACTTCAGTACAAACATCTAAGCTGACACTTCAGTACAGTGTTGAGGGAGTGCTGCACTGTCGGAGATGCCATCTTTCAGAAGAGACATTGAATCGAGGCCCTGTCTGCCTTCTCAGGCAGATGTAAAAGATCCCAATGGGAATTCTCCCTGGTATATTGGCCAATATTTATCCGACAATCAAGATCACTAAAACAAATTCTCTGGTCATTATCACATTGCTGTTTGTGGGAGCTTGCTGTGCGCAATTTGGGTGCCGCGTTTCCTACATTACAACAGCGACTACACTTCAAAAAGTACCTCATTCTCTGTAAAGCGCTTTGGGACATCCTGAGGGTTTGTAAGGCGCCATATAAATGCAAGTCTGTTTTTATCAATTGCAGCTGATGTTGAGATAATTATACATTTGTTTTTGGCTTGGGTGCTAATTTGTAAAATGCCGATTGTAAGTTAAGGAGAATGTAACTGAAGAAGTAACTGTGCCGCACATTGACATTGCCCTCCTGCGGTGCAGATGGCCAGCTGGTTCATTTGAAAAATTCAGAGAAAATAAATTAGGCTCTTTGGTTTCAGAGGTTATCGATGTTCTGATGTTATTTGAACCTTGTGGACTTGTGAAGCTATTAGTGGCTATGATTAAAAGAATTAGCCGAGGTTTGCTGCTCTAGTCACTATTCAATAATTGGAAAATGATTTTGACAACCTGTTGGTGCAAATGAAAATCGGGCAGGATTTGAAAGGGATTGTAATTTGCTATCACCGAGGACCAGTTGCACCCATGTGTGTCTGGATGCCATAACCCAGCAAGATGTTCAGTCCAGCTGGCTAGGGCAGCAAGTAAAGGAACGTGGGAGGCAACACAAAGCAACAAGGAAAATGTTGAATATCCCATGTAATCTGCAGTCGCGTACTGCGCTGGAGATTGTCCAATCATACCCAGCATTAGTCACCCCGGGTGTTGGGAAAGCAGGGGTGAAAAGCTGACCAGGACACTCACCTGGAGGAGTGATTTGTAAGGGAGACCTGGTTGTAATTCATCTACTACTCAGTTTCACAGTAGATCTCGGCTCCAGCATTCTCTGAGCCTGGGCTCAGTGGTGACATTGCTGCCCTCGGAGTCGATGGTGCAGGGTTCAAACCCCAGTCTGGCTCTGAATTCTGGGTTCACATCCTGCGGGTTCCATGGGTCCGTGGTCCGCTGCCTTCATCGTATGGGAAATAGGAGCCAATAAAACCCTCCCTCTGAGTCGGCCTAACCCTGCCATTGACCAGTATAAATATGCCTGTAGATCCTTTCAGCACTTCACACTTATTTCCAAGGGAAGAGTTTGAAGATGCCCCAAGCAATAACTGTCGCAGCAGATAAAAGCTGTAATCCTGCCCATCATTTCCACAGGAGACAGGCAGCATTTAGGCTAGGAGGATGAAATATATGATTTTAGTTCTGAACTGATCTTCTGATTAAACTGTTGTTAATGACAGTGGGAGGAATCTGCAAACAGGCGAACCAGCTGCTAACTTTGCTCTCTCGGATCATCCCTCAGTTCCATCGCACCATCCCTCACTGAGGAAAGTACCAGCTGCCTCTATCCTGTTAATAGGAAGCTATTTAGAAAGGGGTTTTGCAGTCAATCACTTCTTACTGCACACTGCGAGGTTATTTTTATCTTCTGCCGTGTGTGTTGTGTTTGTTTCGAGTTGAAATTTATCTGTGAATTTATTCTGTTTCATTAAACAAGGACAACATTTGGCCTGCTGATCCCTGCCTGGGAAACTACTGCTTCCACTTACTTTTCAGGTCTTCTTGCTGGTGTGAGTGAGGCTGTAAGGGTGTGGACAGAATCTGGCTTAGCTGCATTATGGACACTCACTGGCCAAAACATTTGGCCGCGCAGTGCCCATTGTTTGGCCACCTCAGCCTCCAGTATGGTGGAAGAATGGTGCACGCATTAATGAGCTAGGAATGCCAGGAGAACCTCTTTGTCTAATCCAAAAGGCAGCACCTCCAACAGTGCAGCACTCCCTCAGCACTGCGCTTGGAATGAAAACAGAAAATTCTGGAAATACTCAGAAGGTCAGGTGGCATCTTGGGAGAGAGAAACAGAGGTAACGTTTCGGGTCAATGACCTTTCATCAAAACCTGATTAGAGCCACTGGACTCGGTGTGCCACTCTGGATTGTGTGTTCAAGTCTCTGGAGAGGGTCTCGAACCCACAACCTTCTGACTTGGAGATGAGAGTGAGTGACAGCAGACACCCTGAGGTAGGGGTACAGTAGGGGGGTCTAGGTGTGGCTCAGAGAGTATTGTTGGGGCTCAGTAGTAGGAGTTTTACTCTGCGCCTAGCCTTTACAGAAAACTGCAATTGCCATTGATGGATATGAGTGAGCAGCAGGAGCCCAGCTCTCTGCCCCTATGCATTCTTAACGCAATGACTCTTAAGCTCCTAAAAGTGGAAATGTGTCAACTCGGTTCACAAAAAAACTTTGGCCCAATAAAAATTTCACTCTTTTTGTTGCATTTCTATAGGTCCCAGCACCAAAACATCCCTCAGAAAGTTACAAAAAGTATAGAGGGATAAAATGTAAAGGATCAAATGACTTGCATTTACTTTCACAACCTGGGCCTTTTTAATCCTTTCCTATTTCCCTCCCTCCTAACCTCAGGGTGTGAACAATGTTCTGGGTGAAGGTTCACTTTGCATTCTCACTGCTGAAAGCCAATTGAATCTCACCTTCATTAACTGTCAGTGTTAATTTCTTTGCCTTGATGCCGTGTAAGAGTCTGACTGTTCTGATGCAGTAGACCTTAACTCAGCAAATAAACTGGAGTTATCACTCTGCTGGGTACAAATGTATACTTCCACTGTAAACTCTAAGGGGGTTTGCACTGTTTAGGGGGAGGTTTTCCTCATGTATCCCTGAGGCAATGATCGATGGGGCCAAAAGTCCACACAAAATGTCAGCCTCTGTCGTCTCTGAATCAGAAGGTTTGTGGGTTCAAGTCCCACTCCAGAAACACGAGCTGACACTCCGGTACTGAGGGAGTGCTGCACTGTCAGAGATGCCGTCTTTTGGATGAGACATCAAACTGAGGCCCCGTCTGCCCTCTCAGGTGGGCATAAAAGATCTCATGGCACTATTTCAAAGAAGAACAGGGGAGGTCTCCCTGGTGTCCTGGCCAATATTGATCCCTCAATCAACATAATTAAAAAAAACAAATTATTGGGCCTTTATCACACTGCTGTTGGTGTGTTCTTGCTGTATGAAAACTGGCTGTTGTGTTTTCTGCATTAAAGCAGTAACTACTCTTCAAAAAAAGTATGTCATTAGCTGTAAAGCACTTTGGGATGTCCGCTGGTCATGAAAGGCACTATACAAACGCCAGTCTTTTTTTAGAATGCTTCCCTTCAGCCACAAATTGAGTCAGATCTTGTCTGCATGATGCAAGCCAACAGCCTGTTTACATCCCTACCCCATTTTTAGTTCAATTTTGTCAATGGGGACAGATATGAAACGGGAAGTCGACTAATTATCATTTGTTTAACAGTATCGCACAAAGCCATGATCTAACCCATTCCATTTACTGGTTGCTGTCTAGTACAGGATTGAATTGGCTAAGGGAACTTGTTCATTCAAAATGCCTTCTGCTCATTTTTCCATAGCTAAGGTGTACATACTGAGGATGCAATTATATATGTTTCCCTCTCTGCAGCTACAGACCTGGAACGTTAACTCTGCCTCACTCTCCACAGATGCTGCCTGACCTGCTGAGTATTTCCAGCATTTTCTGTTTTTATTCCAGTAACTCCAACCCTGCAGCTTTGGGGAAGGGAGGGGAGGAAGAGGGAACTGGGGGAGAAAAGAGCAGAATTTTCTTTGTGTCTTCTCAAGCCCCCCTCCTTTGTCTCCTCCCTCAACACCTGAGCAACCTTCTCAGCTGGTAGAAGTACCATGACACACCTAAACAGTGATTGCTCTGTCATTGCATCGTGTTGCCTGGGTCGGAGCCTCCTGAGCTGGGATGTGGAACAGGCTCCCAATTTCAGTCGCTGAGCTTGATCAGGAGTTGAGCTTGGCAGAACCTCGCAATTGTAGTGATTAAGTTGCTGGCACTCCATCCTGTCCTGTGCGCAGTGTTAACAGCTGCCGTTGTAATATAGCTGGGTGACAGGGCAGAGCTGCTATTATATATCGGAAGTGAAATATCAGTACCCTAAATCCTCTGTCTTTGCTGCTTCTGAGAAAAAATGCACTCTTTCCGTATTGTATATCATCTGAAAGGAACACATGGGAGGGCTGAAGGCACCTGCTGCATCTTTATGGTGCAGAGAATGATACAGTCATTGACATTGGGATCATATCTCTCACCTGTCTACCTGGTTAAAGGGGCCTCCTTCCTTCTCAATGGCCTCTTCACATGACAGATGATAGAAATCAGGAGCTTCCTGCTCCCCAAAAGGCCGTGGATGCTGGGGTATCAATTGGAGATCAATCGATTTTTTTTTTGTTAGGGATACGGAGCAAAGGCGGAAAAATTAATTCAAGCTGTAGATCAGCCATGATCTAATTGGGATAGCAGGCCTGAGGGGCTGAATGGCTTCCTCCTGTTAGTGGATAATGACACTTCCCAATGTTCAGTTGAGTCAGAAAGGTCAGGATCAATGGCATCAAATGTGTTATTCAGCCACTTTTCAGATGCCCAGATTATATGTGCAGTGTATACAGAAGCATGTTTCGCAGAGTCTGAGAGGCTGCGGCTTTTATTCCATTATTGAAGGGGGCTGCTCCTAAAAGTTTAGTTCAATTGTTAGTTTTCTGGTCAAAGTGTCAAGAATGGCTCAGTGGTAGCACTCCTGGTCAGCAAAGCTCTGTATCACTCCAGTAAGAGAGGAACAATAACTTCAGGCACCACAGAGGCCTTTCATTTTATTTTGTTGCATTTTCTTTAATAAAACTAACCCTGCGAGGCGTCAGCAGATAGAGAGGCGTCCAAAGTACTAGACACAACAAGCAATGGAGAGATAATCTTCAAGGATGTCACCAGTAGATAATGCCTCGCTCCAGAAGGATTGGATACTCGAAGGCAGAATTGTTTTTCTAGACGTCTAGGGAACGTGGGATTGAGAATTCCTCATAAACTGGGCACAGGAGGAATGTAGAAATATTTTTAAATTTGCTAATAATGGAGAATGGCTCTGTCAAAAACAGAATCCCTCAACCAACATCAGAAAAACAGATTATCTGGTCATTGTTACCTTGCTGTTTGTGGGATCTTGCTCTGCACAAATTGGCTGCCAAGTTTCCTACAATACAAAAGTGACTAGCTATCAAAAGTACTACATTGCTTATCAGTTGAGTTGAGCGATCCTGGGCAGAGGAGACTCTTAGTCTTCACATTGTACTAGAGCAGGTCTGTGATCAGCTATGCACACTGGGTACCACTGTCACCTCTGACGCATAGGTTGTGGGTTCAAATCCTGTTCCAGAGTCTTGAGTGCAGAATCGGAGCTGACACACCCAGTGTAGCACTGAGGGAGTGCTGTACTATTGGAGATGCCAACTTTTGGAGGAGACATTAAACCAAGGCCCCATCTGCCTTGACAGGTTGGCGTAAATGATCTTATGGCATTATTCACAGAAGAGGGGAGCTCTCCCTGGTGTCCTGGCCACTATATATCCTTCAGCCAATCTCACTAAAAAACAGATGATCTGACCATTATTTGTACTGCTGCTTGTGGGATCTTGCTGTGCAGAAATTGGCTGCCGCATTGACCTGCACACGAAGTACTGGTCACTTGGATGAGGTACTGGAGAGCTGCTAATGATCTATCGAAATATGCCCCAGCGAGGGTCAGGAGGAGGAGAGCAAAAGAGAAAATATTGAAAGGTAAAAGGCAAATTAATGTACTCCAGTTAAACTGCTTTTCTGAGTTGCCTTTAGGGTGAATGGACATTTGCTTCTTTGTTGACCTCGTTTCAGTCAGGCAGCTGTGTGTTTAGTTTTCGGGGGAGTGTATGTGGGAACTCAGACTCTGCATGTTGTCGCCTGCTTCATCATTACATAAAGGGAGGAGGAAGATTTCCATTTTAAGTGCACTGCCGACTTGAGCAGACAATGATACAGCCTCGGGGGTAGCACTACAGTCCTTGCCTGTGCACGGAGAGAGTTCCAAATGTTTTATCCTCGTGTCTTTTAGTTCTGACAAGCTCATGCTGCTCCTGACTGTGGCTCAAAACACAAATCACCTGCTGCGAGAGAAAGAAAGCATCAAGAGACACGAAGCCTCCCCGCCGACAGATTTATTTTGATTCAGGGGGGTCATTCTCCTGAGATAAACGGCATGGTTATCGGTGCTGCAGGAGCTTTCCTGACTTTTCCCAAGGGCCGAGGACCAAGAGGAGTATGAAGGAGAAGAAGCAGGGGCATCAGGGGGACCTGGAGAACTCCAGTCCTCACATCAGTCGAACACTAGATGTGAGCAGTCCTGTGGAGCAACTCCCAGCAGTGCTAGTCTTAGACAGCAAGAAGGTGGTGAAGAAAGTGCGATTTAAGGTAAAGGCTTCATTTCTGCTTAATGCGCACCTAGGCTGGGATGAGGTAAGGTGGGAGGAGGCTTGTGTGGAGCATAAAAACCAGCATGGACCTGTTGGCTGAATGGCTTGCTACAGGGTGCTGTAAATTCTATGTAATGTATTCAGTGAACCAACAGTTGTCATTGTGAAGTGTAATACCGTGCTTGTGAAATGTTCCTACTGCATCCAATTGAAGTATAAAAAATCGCCAGTAACACAGCTCTTGCTGATTTTGTTTAACTTGTTCTAATTGATGAATATGTAGGGTAGTGGTGATGTTACAGGACTAGTCATCCAGAGATATGGAGCTCATTGTAGCAGTTTGAAAATTTGCATTCAGTTTTGTTTTATAAAGAAGTCTGGAAATAAAAAGCTGCTATCAGTAAAAGTGATTCTGAAGCTGTCAGATTTGTCATCAAATCCCAACTGGTCTTTCATTGTCCAGCTGAATGGGACTGCCCTCAGCTGGTTCCATTCCTTTGTATCCAGTCAGAGCCAGAGAATCACCTGCAATGGCGTCTCTTCCCACTAATGGTCTCTCTTCCCACTTCTGCACTATTACCTTGCAGCCCCCAAGTATCTGTCCTTGGCCTCCTTCCCATTTCTCATCAACATGCTGCCCCTCAGCGACATCAGTCGAAAACACACTGTCGGGTTCCACATGTATGCTGATGGCATCCAACTTTTGCTCAGCCCCTTTACCAGCCCCTCCTCTGCCTATGATTTGTCAACATCCAGTACGACATGAACAGATATTTCCTCCAAATAAATATTGGGAAGACTGAAGCCATTGTCTTTTGTCTGTCCCACAAAATCCGTTCCCTTGCCACTGACTCAATCCCTCTGCCTGACCACTATCTGAGGTTGAACCAGATTGGTCGTAACCTTGGCATCCTATTTAACCGCGAGATGACCTTCCAATCACACATCTGCTCCATCACCAAGTCTGCCTACTTCTACCTCTGTAACATTGCCTGACTCTGTCTCGCCTCAGCCCACCTGCTACTGAAACTCTCATCCTTGCCTTTGTTACATCGATTCTTGACTATTCCAACACTCTCCTGCCTGGCCTCCCATCTTCTATCCTCCATAAACTTGAAATCATCCAAAACTCTGTTGCCTGTCACACCAATTCCCATTCCCCCATCACCCCCTGTGCTCACTAACCTGCATTGGCTTCTGGTCCGACACGCCTCTTTTTAAAAATTCTCATCCTTCTTTTCAAATCCCTCCATGCTGTCTCCCTTTCCTATCTCTGTAGCCTCCTCCAGCCCCACAACCCTCTGAGATTTCTGCATTCCACCAATTCTGGTGTCTTGCGCAATCTTGATTTTAATTGTTCCACTGCCATTGGCGGTTGTGCCCTCAGCTGCTGAGGCCCTAAGCTCTGGAATTCCCTCCCTAAATCTCTATACCTCTTTCTCTTCCTTTAAGACGTCCTTAAAACCTACCTCTTTGACCAAGCTTTTGGTCATCTGACCTAATATCTCCTTATGTGGCTTGTGTCAAATTTTGTTTTATAACGCTCCTGTGAACCGGCATACAACGTCTTGTGACATTAAAGGCGCTATATAAATGCAAGTTGTTGCTAATGAGATATTGAAATGCAATCACTGTTGTGGTGTAAAAGACATAGCAATCAATTTGGACACAACAAGATCCCATAAACAGTAGAGAAAGAAATGACCAGATAATCTCTTTTTTAGGTGTTGGTTGAGGAATAAATGTTCGGACGCTGGGGAGAACTCTCCTATTTTTCTTCAGATTGTGCCGTGCAATCTTTTCATCCACCTGAGGGGGCAGATGAGGCCTCAGTTTAACATCTCAGCTGAAAGACAGCACCTCCGACAGTGCAGCACTGCCTCAGTACTGCACTGGGAGTCTCAGCCTGGATTATGGGCTCAAGTATCTGGAGTGTGACTTGAATCCAAAATCTTCCGACTCAGAGACGAGAGTGATACACACTGAGTCACGGGTGACAGATAATGTTCTCACTGAAGTGAGGAATGCATGGAAAAGTGGGGGTGGCTGGGTGACAGGAAACCTTAGAGTTTGTCACTTGAGAATGGAATGGAGTGTGGAGTTTGTCTCTGATAACTGTTCAATCACAGGACAATAAACATCACAAAGTCTGAAAGTTGGAATGTGCTTTTCAAAGAACAAAGAACAAAGAAAATTACAGCACAGGAACAGGCCCTTCGGCCCTCCAAGCCTGCGCCGATCCAGCTCCTCTACCTAAACCTGTCGCCTATTTTCTAAGGGTCTGTATCTCTTTGCTTCCTGCCCATTCATGTATCTGTCTAGATACATCTTAAAAGACGCTATCGTGCCCGCGTCTACCACCTCCGCTGGCAACGCGTTCCAGGCGCCCACCACCCTCTGCGTAAAGAACTTTCCACGCATATCCCCCCTAAACTTTTCCCCTCTCACTTTGAACTCGTGACCCCTAGTATTTGAATCCCCCACTCTGAGAAAAAGCTTCTTGCTATCCACCCTGTCTATACCTCTCATGATTTTGTACACCTCAATCAGATCCCTCCTCAACTTCCGTCTTTCTAATGAAAATAATCCTAATCTACTCAACCTCTCTTCATAGCTAGCAACCTCCATACCAGGCAACATCCTGGTGAACCTCCTCTGCACCCTCTCCAAAGCATCCACATCCTTTTGGTAATGTGGCGACCAGAACTGCACGCAGTATTCCAAATGTGGCCGAACCAAAGTCCAATACAACTGTAACATGACCTGCCAACTCTTGTACTCAATACCCCGTCCGATGAAGGAAAGCATGCCGTATGCCTTCTTGACCACTCTATTGACCTGCGTTGCCACCTTCAGGGAACAATGGACCTGAACACCCAAATCTCTCTGTACATCAATTTTCCCCAGGACTTTTCCATTTACTGTATAGTTCACTCTTGAATTGGATCTTCCAAAATGCATCACCTCGCATTTGCCCTGATTGAACTCCATCTGCCATTTCTCTGCCCAACTCTCCAATCTATCTATATTCTGCTGTATTCTCTGACAGTCCCCTTCACAATCTGCTACTCCACCAATCTTAGTGTCGTCTGCAAACTTGCTAATCAGACCACCTATACTTTCCTCCAAATCATTTATGTATATCACAAACAACAGTGGTCCCAGCACGGATCCCTGTGGAACACTACTGGTCACACGTCTCCATGTTGAGAAACTCCCTTCCACTGCTACTCTCTGTCTCCTGTTGCCCAGCCAGTTCTTTATCCATCTAGCTAGTACACCCTGGATCCCATGTGACTTCACGTTCTCCATCAGCCTACCATGGGGAACCTTATCAAACGCCTTACTGAAGTCCATGTATATGACATCGACAGCCCTTCCCTCATCAATGAACTTTGTCACTTCCTCAAAGAATTCTATTAAGTTGGTAAGACATGACCTTCCCTGCACAAAACCATGTTGCCTATCACTGATAAGCCCATTTTCTTCCAGATGGGAATAGATCCTATCCCTCAGTATCTTCTCCAGCAGCTTCCCTACCACTGACGTCAGGCTCACCGGTCTATAATTACCTGGATTATCCCTGCTACCCTTCTTAAACAAGGGGACAACATTAGCAATTCTCCAGTCCTCCGGGACCTCACCCGTGTTTAAGGATGCTGCAAAGATATCTGTTAAGGCCCCAACTATTTCCTCTCTCGCTTCCCACAGTAACCTGGGATAGATCCCATCCGGACCTGGGGACTTGTCCACCTTAATGCCTTTTAGAATACCCAACACTTCCTCCCTCCTTATGCCGACTTGACCCAGAGTAATCAAACATTTGTCCCTAACCTCAACATCCGTCATGTCCCTCTCCTCGGTGAATACCGATGCAAAGTACTCGTTTAGAATCTCACCCATTTTCTCTGACTCCACGCATAACTTTCCTCCTTTGTCCTTGAGTGGGCCAATCCTTTCTCTAGTTACCCTCTTGCTCCTTATATATGAATAAAAGGCTTTGGGGTTTTCCTTAACCCTGTTTGCTAAAGATATTTCATGACCCCTTTTAGCCCTCTTAATTCCTCATTTCAGATTGCTCCTACAATCCTGATATTCTTTCAAAGCTTCGTCTTTCTTCAGCCTCCTAGACCTTATGTATGCTTCCTTTTTCCTCTTAGCTAGTCTCACAATTTCACCTGTCATCCATGGTTCCCTAATCTTGCCATTTCTATCCCTCATTTTCACAGGAACATGTCTCTCCTGCACGCTAATCAACCTCTCTTTAAAAGCCTCCCACATATCAAATGTGGATTTACCTTCAAACAGCTGCTCCCAATCTATATTCCCCAGCTCCTGCCAAATTTTGGTATAGTTGGCCTTCCCCCAATTTAGCACTCTTCCTTTAGGACCACTCTCGTCTTTGTCCATGAGTATTCTAAAACTTACGGAATTGTGATCACTATTCCCAAAGTAGTCCCCTACTGAAACTTCAACCACCTGGCCGGGCTCATTCCCTAACACCAGGTCCAGTATGGCCCCTTCCCGAGTTGGACTATTTACATACTGCTCTAGAAAACCCTCCTGGATGCTCCTTACAAATTCTGCTCCATCTAGACCTCTAACACTAAGTGAATCCCAGTCAATGTTGGGAAAATTAAAATCTCCTATCACCACCACCCTGTTGCTCCTACATCTTTCCATAATCTGTTTACATATTTGTACCTCTATCTCACGCTCGCTGTTGGGAAGCCTGTAGTACAGCCCCAACATTGTTACCGCACCCTTCCTATTTCTGAGTTCTGCCCATATTGCCTCACAGCTCGAGTCCTCCATAGTGCCCTCCTTCAGCACAGCTGTGATATCCTCTTTGACCGGTAATGCAACTCCTCCACCCCTTTTACCTCCCTCTCTATCCCACCTGAAACATCGATATCCTGGGATATTTAGTTGCCAATAGGCTTCTAAATACTTGAGTAACACTTGCTTGTTGGAATGCAACTCTGCAGACATGGTCAATAATCCATTCACAAACTGTAAATTACTCTTTGGGCCCAACTATTGGATTGAGATTCAAACTTGGAACCATTTGGTAAAGGACAAACCCATTGTGGAATTCCTTATGCGCCTGTGGAATTTCTGCTGCTTCTTCTGAATTGGCCACATTTGCTGCTGCCCTGGAGTTTGAAAAGTTTTGACCATTTTTCTACTGAGGGATGCAAAATCTTCTTTGTTGCAAATATTTTTTTCTCTTCCCTCTCCCTGCCAACCCCCTCCCTCAAGCTGGTGATTCGCTTATAGATAGGTTCACCAACCTCTCCCTGAGGAAACTTTGGATGCCGTTAATAACTCTGCTGTGGTCTCATTGGTCCCGCGTCGGGAATGTGTGGCCCAGTGACTGATAATTTCTTTGTTTCAATTCTTTTTTTATCCCCTCCTTCCCCCAAAAATTGTTTTATTGATTTGTCGAGGAACTCGGTGAGCAATCTTCATGCTTGAAAAGAAAGAATTGCATTTATATAGCACCTTTCATGACCTCAGAACATCCCAAAGCACTTTTCAGCCAATGGTATATTTTTGAAGTCGTCACTATTGCAATGTAGGAAACAGCAAGAGCCCACAAACAGCAATGTGATAATGAGCAGATCCTTTGTTTTTAGTGATGTTTATTGAGAGATAAATATTGGCCAGGACCCTGGGGAGAACTCCCCTGCTCTTCTTCCAGTGGTAACATGAGGTTTTTCATGTCCATCTGAGAGAGCAGACCTTAAAGACATGATATAAATGCAAGTTGTTTTTATTTTTTTCCAGAGGTGCTGGGCTATATTGGGTTAGTACATCAATGAGCTGAATATCCTTTTCTCTTTCCACACATTATTATCTTATGTAATTGTCTGCACCTTTCAAAATCGCACATCTAGGATCAGGAACTCACTGTGTGATGAATTGAATCATCAAAATCCTACAGCATATAGTGGAAGCAGCTGAGTCCCTGCCCAGTTGTTGTGCCACATCCTTCCTTCATTTACCCAGGTCTGCGGTCTGCCAACAAAGAAGTTAAATACTTATTTTTTAAAGGAAGTAAATTGAAACATGATGCAGGATATTACACACCTTGAAGCTGCTGCGATTGTGGTTCTGTATCGCTCAGCCTCAGGTTAAAGCACCTGGATCAAAAGGAATGATCTTCAAAAGCACTGGCTTCTGTCAGTAATTTAGTAGCTTGGGGATTATTTGCCCTGCTCCCAACTCAACCATCAAGCCTTCTGGTGACTAGTGAACTCTGCAGTTTTAAGATCCTGACAGTCTGTAATAGATTGGAAACTCCCAATATAAGTAGGGATGGGCAACAAATAGTGGCCTTGCGAAGAACATCCAAATCCCATGAATGAATGGAGAATAAATCTGGAGCTTTTGGGTGAGATGTTAAGCCAAGGTATCATCTGCTGTCTCAGGTGAGTGTGAAAGATCCCAGGGCACTATTCAAAGAAGGACAGGAGAGTTCTCCCAGGTGGTCCTGGGCTAATATTTATCCCTCAACCAACATCACTAAAACATCGATTATCAGGTCATTATCATATTGCTGTTTGCGGGAGCTTGCTGTGCACAAATTGTTTATTGTGATTCCAACAGTTCACTACAGTTCAAAAGTGCATGTAAAGCACGTTAGGAGGTCCTGAGTGATGAAAGGTGTCAAAAAAATGCAAGACTTTCTTTTTTCACTTTGTATTCTCAACATCGATAAAGCACTGGATTAGTCCCAAAGTAGCAGCCCCTCCCCCGAAACAGAGCATTTTGTTAGCTTTTTTGAACAAAGACATTTTGGAGGACAATCTAAAAGAAAGACTTGCATTTATATAGTGCCTTTCGCTGCCTTAGGACATCCCAAAGCATGCTATTGTTTCCTTTTACTTACTCTCATGTTTTTAACCTTTAACCTTCTCTGCTCTGAGCAGAACAATCTCTGTTTCTCTAGTCTCTCCACTAAACTGAAATCTCTCATCCCTCCTCCCATTCTGATTTATGAATTCTGACTGTATTTTCAGGCATTGAAGAATAAACCTATTTCAACTGGAATCCAACATTGTTTAAATGCATACCCTCAACAAACTTAAACCACTTAAACAGTGCACGTATATCACAAACAGTGCTAAGCGGTTCCATTATCCCAGGAGTCGATTACAAAGGCACAGCTTACAATGCTCCACGGCTTCACCCCTCCATATCTCTGTAACCTCCTCCAGCCCCTAGAACCCTCCAATATCTCTGTGCTCCTCCAATTCTGGCCTCCTGTGCATCCCCAATTTTAATCGTTCCACCATTGGAAGCCGCCTGGACCCTAAGCTCTGGAATTCCCTCCCTAAACCTCTCTTCCTTTAAGATGCTCCTTAAAATCTACCTCTCATCTGTCCTAGTAGTTCCTTATGTGGCACGGTGTCAAATTTTGTTTAGTAACACTCCTGTGAAGTGCCTTGGGATGATTTTACCGTGTTAAAGGCACTATATAAATGCAAGTTGTTGCTGTGATGGGACGAAGCTGTTTTGGGTCAAATCTCAACCAAAATGCCATGAACCAATGGGAAAAATCCAGGGGGCATTTGGCCAGCTTTTCCAATCCCCTCAGCAACTACGATGGGTGACAGAAGAAAGATAATGGTAGTAATCCAAGTGCCTTTTATCAAACTCACTACAGGGCATTTCAATGATTTTAAATTGTACACTTCAAAAATAATTATAAGCTGCAGACATTGCAGCAGGAAATTAGATGAGGGAAAGATCTGCAGCTGGGCCAAATGAAAGTAACTTTTGAAATGTGATTTTATGTTTATCCGTTGATGGGATGTGAGCGTCATTGGCGAGGCCAGCATTTATTGCCCATCCCTAATTGCCCTTGAGAAGGTGGTGGTGAGCTGCCTTCTTGAATCGCTGCAGTCCATGTGATGTAGGTACACCCACAGTGCGGTTAGGGAGGGAGTTCCATGATTTTTGACCCATCGACAGTGAAGGAACGACGATATAGTTCCAAGTAAGGATGGTGTATGGCTTGGAGGGGAATTTGGAGGTGGTGATGTTCCCATGCATCTGCTGCCCTTGTGCTTCTAGGTCAGGGTTGTGCAACATTTTCACATGGGGAGACACATTACAATTTTTATCTTACATAGGGGGCCTGTGATACAATTTCGGAAAGAAAAAGGCATTAAAAATATATCTTACTATTAATCAAAAAAACAACAAATGTGGATTTTTGTGAAGAAGCTTTTAATGAGAAGATTAATTTATTGACTTACTTTCTCATCACTCTGCCCCCCCCCACTCTGTCTCTGTCCCCAAAACTCTCTCTGCCTCCCTCTCTCTCGCCCTGCCACTCTCTCTCTGTCTCCCACCTCCCTTTCTCTTTGTTCCCCTCTCTCCTGTCTCTGTCCGTCACTCTCTCTTTGTCCCTCGCTCTCTCTTTGCCCCCTCTCTCTGTCCCCCGTCTCTCTCTCTGCCCCGCTATATCTTTCTCTTCCCCTCTCCCTTTCTCTGCCCCTTTCTCTGTCCCGCACCTCTCTCTCTGCCCCCTCTCTCTGCCCCCTCTCTCTCTGCCCCCCTCTATCTCTATCCCCCCATCTCTCTGTATCCCCCTCTATCCCCCCACCTCTCTGTCTTCCCCTCTCACTTTCCCCCTCTCTTATGTTGAACTTGTATAAGACACTAGTTCGGCCTTAGCTGGAGTATTGCATCCAATTCTGGGCATCGCACTTTAGGAAAGTCGTGAGGGCATTGGAGAGAGTGCAGAAAAGATTGACGAGAATGGTTCCAGGGATGAGGAATTTCACTTATGAAGATAAATTGGAGAAGTTAGGACTCTTTCTCTTGACGAGAAGGCTGAGAGGTGATTTGATAGAGGTATTCAAAATCAGGAGGGGTCTGGACAGAGTAGATAGAGAGAAACTGTTTCCACTTGTGAAAGCATCGAGAACGAGAGGGCACAGATTTAAAGTATTTGGTAAGAGAAGTAAAAGTGACATGAGGAAAAACTTTTTCACACAGTGAGTGGTTAAGGTCTGGAATGCACTGCCTGAGAACGTGGTGGAGGCAGGTTTAATTGAAGCATTCAAAAGGGAATTAGACAGTTATATGAAAAGGAAGAATGTGCAGAGTTACAGGGAGAAGGCAGGGGAATGGAATTGAGGGAGTTGCTCTTTTGGAGAGCCAGTGCAGACACGATGGGCCGAATGGCCTCCTTCTGCACTGTCACGATTCTGTGAGATTGTGCTGAATTTCACGGCTGACAGCTGCTGACACCGGAAACAGCGGTTTCTGAACTTCGAACAGATTCGGGATTTTCCGGCAGGTTCTGACTTTTTTTAAAAAACCAGCAGGGGAGTCCCGAATCTGTCTGAAGCCAAGAAGCTGCTCCTGGTGTCAGCAGCTGTGAAACTCATGCGATGTTTTAAAAAAGCTGGTCTGGAAGAAGAAGCCTTTTCTCATCTCTGAAGTATATGTGCAGGCTGGATGTTGTGCAATCCTGTGGTCTAGGTGGTAGAGGTTGTGAGTTTGTAAGGTGCTGACAAGATATGAGTCACTCAGCACGCCTGATTTATATTGTAAAACACACAAGCTAGTTTGTTGTTAAATTAACATTGCAGTTTGGAGTGCAAAGGTTCGGCCTAATAACAGAGCATGCCACCTTAGCTGCTGGTGCCCCTGGGTGCTGTAGGGAGGATCAAGAGCCAAGATTTCAGGCCAAGTGTAAAACCCTCCCAAACAACCAGTTTTGCAGTTGGTGCCACCATTCAGCTACTGCAGGCAAAGATAGCACGTGATCCAGACACTGTGAATTGAAATGCAAGATCCACTGTTGTGCTTTTCAGAGCATCTGCAGATTGATTGAAAGGAAGACTTTGCCATTGATGGTGGGTCATACGATTATCTCTGGAATGCCTCTAACTCCAAGGGTGTAACATAGAAACACAGAAAATAGGAGCAGGAGTAGGCCATTCAGCCCTTCGAGCCTGCTCTGCCATTCATTATGTCATGGCTGATCATCCAACTCAGTAGCCTGTTCCCGCTTTCACCCCATACCCTTTGATCCATTTAGACCCAAGTGCTATATCTAACTCCTTCTTGAAAACATACAATGTTTTGGCCTCAACTGCTTTCTGTGGTAGTGAATTCCACAGGCTCACCACTCTCTGGGTGAAGTAATTTCTCCTCATCTCAGTCCTGAAAGGTTTACCCCATGTCCTTAAACTATGACCCCTGGTTCTGGACTCCCCACCATCGGGAACATCCTTCCTGCATCTACCCTGTCAAGTTCTGTTCGAATTTTATAGGTTTCTATGAGATCCCCCCTCACTCTTCTGAACTCCAGCGAATATAATCCCAACCGACTCAATCTCTCCTCGTATGTCAGTCCCGCCATCCCAGGAATCAGTCTGGCCGACCTTCGCTGCACTCCCTCTATAGCAAGAACATCCTTCCTCAGATAAGGAGACCAAAACTGCACATAATATTCCAGGTGTGGCCTCACCAAGGCCCTGTATAATTGAAGCAAGACATCCCTGCTCCTGTACTCGATTCCTCTCGCTATGAAGGCCAACGTACCATTTGCCTTTTTTACCGCCTGTTGCACCTGCATGCTTACCTTCAGCGACTGGTGTATGAGAACACCCAGGTCTCGCTGCATATTCCCCTCTCTCAGTTTATATACGTTCAGATAATCTGCCTTCCTGTTTTTGCTACCAAAGTGGTTAACCTCACATTTATCCACATTATACTGCATCTGCCATGCATTAGCCCACTAACTCAACTTGTTCCAATCACCCTGAAGTCTCTCTGCATCCTGTTCACAACTCACCCTCCCACCCAGTTTTGTGTCATCTGAAAATTTGGAGATATTACATTTAGTTCCCTCATTTAAATCATTAATATATATTGTGAATAGCTGGGGTCCTAGCACCGATCCCTGCGGTACCCCACTAGTCACTGCCTGCCATTCGGAAAAAGACGCATTTATCCCTACTCTTTGTTTCCTGTCCGCCATCCAATTTTCTATCCATCGCAATACACTACCCCCAATCCCATGCACTTTAATTTTACACGCTAATCTCTTATGTGGGACTTTGTTGAAAGCCTTCTGAAAGTCCAAATAAACCACATCCATTGGCTCCCCCTCATCAACTCTACTAGTTACATCCTCGAAGAATTCTAGTAGATTTGTCAAGCATGATTTCCCTTTTGTAAATCCATGCTGACTCTGTCCGATTCTACCACTGTTCTCCAAGTGCTCTGCTATAAAATCTTTGATCATGGACTTTAGAATTTTCCCCACTACCGACGTCAGGCTGACTGGTCTATAATTCCCTGCTTTCTCTCTACCTCCCTTTTTAAATAGTGGGGTTACGTTAGCTGCCCTCCAATCTGTAGGAACTGTTCCAGAGTCTATAGAATCTTGGAAGATGACCACCAATGCATCCACTATTTCTTGGGCTACTTCCTTAAGTACTCTGGGATGTAGATTATCAGGCCCTGGGGATTTATCAGCCTTCAATCCCATCAATTTCCCCAACACCATTTCTCTACTAATACTGATTTCCTTCAGTTCCTCTCTCTCACTAAACCTTGTGTTCCCCAACATTTCTGGTATGATATTACTGCCCTGTCAGGTGGACATAAAAGATCCTGCAGCAGTATTTTGACGAAGAGCAGAGGAGTTTTTCCTGGTGTCCTGGTCAATATTTATTGCTCAAGCAACATCGATAAAATAATTTGGTCACTGTCACATTGCTATTTGTTGGATCTTGCTGTGTGTAAATTGGTTGCCTCATGACTGCACTTCAAAAAGTACTTCATTGGCTGCAAAGTGCTTTGAGACTTCCTGAGGTAGTGAAAAGTGCTATAGAAATGCAAGTCTTTCTTATAACTGGAGCCTTAATTTGATTGATGTCTGGTTGGCATATGTACAAAAATATTTGGAGACAAGGGTTGGAATTACATGAACTGGAACAATTGGGCAAGTGTTCAAGAGCTGGCACTTTCACATTTGCAAAATTATTTGCAATTTGAATGTGGTCCGGATCTGTGGGTCTGTTGAATAAGTGGGTCAGGTTGTCATGTTATTCAAAACTCCCTCCACAATGCAGTGTGTGAGGAATCAGGTTAATGAAGTGAGACAAATTGCAGGGTACATTACTGGTGAGGGGATTTGAAAGTCTGCCAAGTGTCCATCATGCGATGGCCCCTCCGTGAAACCATTAATTGGAAATTATTATTTTTTTCTCTCTTGTGCGTGGGCAGAGATCAGCAACAGGTGGAAAGTCAACCCTGGCCTGGGAATGTTCAGCTGCAGTCATAGCACAATCTGGGAAACTGTAAACTCTTAACCGGCTGTGCCTGAGTGGAACGCTGGTTTGCTTTTCATTTCATTTTCTCCTGTTGTATAATCACCATCGTTCGTATGTGTTTAGCAGAATTCTAGGTACAAACCTAGATTGGCCATTGTGTGAGTAACTAAAGACCTGTCTTCCTCTCCTAGTCATGGGGAATAAATTGTCACTTTCCTGGAAGACAAGAAAGAATAAGAAGCTAGTTTCGATGTACTTTAAGGTATTTCCCTTTTTTGAAAATTATTGCTTGGTGTTTTTAATGACTGAAATATTTAGCTTTATATCTTTTTCATTTTTAATCAATGTAAACTTTTCATTCATAATCATGAAAAGTGGAAAATGAAATGATGCAGAAATGTTGGAAAGACACAGCAGGTCTGTAAGTGGTTGGAGACCCTTTAGTCAGGTTCATTGCAAGACCCAACAGCCGAAACATTGAAGTGAAAACAGAAAGTGCTGGAAATACTCAGCAGGTCTGGCTGCATCTGTGGAAAGAGAAACAGAGTTAACGTTTCAGGTCTGTGACCTTTCATTAGAAACATTGATCTGTCTTTTCTTTTTTAGGTGTTGGATGACCTGCCATTATGTTTCTGGCATTTTCTGTTTTGTTTTTTAATCAACAGGAGTCCATTGTGTTGTTATTAAGTATACCAATGTTGGCCTTGTACAGAGCTGGGCAAACAGTTGACTTGGTCCCATGTTAAAATGGCAGTGATACGGAGCAGGATTGTATGCGTATTATACTTAGTGTATAAGCAATCCCTTGTTATATTCTCCTGTAAACCGGTAAAGAGCGACATGGGGACAGAACCAGACCCAGAGAGAGTGCGGCACCAAACCCACATCCCACATAGCATGGCATGATTTGAGACTGGTGGCATTGTGGAAACAGATGAATGGCTTTGATGTGGCATGTTGTGTTAATGAACTGATATGCTCGTCCACAGTATAGCATAGCAGTTATGTTACTCAATGAGTAATCCAGGAGCCTGGACAAATAATCTGGAGACATGAGTTAAAATCCAACTAGAGCAGCTGGGGAACTTAAATTCAGTTAATTAAACAAATCTGGAATAAAAAGCTGGTATCAGTTATGGTGACCATGAAACTAGAGGATTCTCGTAAAAGTCAATTTGGTTCACTAATCCTTTAGGGAAGGAAATCTGCTGTCCTTTACCGGTCTGGCCTGTGTGTGACTCCAGACCCACAGCAATGTTGTGGTTGACTCTTAACTGCCCTCTGAAATGGACTAGCAAGCCATTCAGTTCTATGTCAGAAGGCAGCTCACCACCACCTTCTCAAGGCCAATTAGGGATGGGCAATAAATGCTGGCCTTGTCAGTGACGCCCACATCCTGTGAATAATTTTTTTTTAAAAAGGTTTCCTTCTTGCCCTCTCAGTCTAGAATTGTGTGTGTGTGGGAGAGTGGAAATGATACTGAAAGATTGGATAATTATAAAATGGCATGTGCTTTTTTTTTACAACTTGCAAACTTGGGATCCAACCCATCACTGGAAGAACTTGATGATTTCATTCACAAGTTTAACTGTTATAAGACTGACTTGTATACAGGTGTGACCAGTTTGACAGACCCTCTGGTAATCAGACTGGGTTTGCCTGTTGGATTGTGTCTGTGTGAAAGTGCCCATCCAAATAGCTGATATGATCTGGACAATTAAGATAAAGAGGCTGGTGCTTAAGTCCTGTGGAATATGGACAGAAAGTCTGAATTATTTTTATTTCTTCCCCTTCCCTCCTGACAGCACTGGGTATGGTACAATGGCTACCACCATACCTTGCCCAAGTGAATCTGAGTGTTGGCATTGGCTATCAGTTATGGGGACTTGACCAGGCCCAGTATTGCTGCCAGTAGGCTCACAGTGCCAGATTCACACTCCATTCAGGATCAATAGATTGCAAACAGAAGCACGATCCCAAATTGATTCTTTTCACTCTAATGTCTTCAGGGGCAGGTAAAGGGGAATTGTAGATTTTATCGTCAGTCTGAAGGGAGTATGGTGCATAGACTTCACAGACAGGCAGTTCCTCAGCTCACTAATAGAGATTGCTGTTATTCTGCAGAAAAAAAAACTTTTTATTGCTTTTCAGGTTTGTGGATGTAAAATACATTCTGCAGCTCCATTCGCTGTTTCACTGCTCCAACAACTAGTGTTTCTCCTGCACACAGTTATTCAGTTTAGGGCATCTGTTTTATCTCCTTTGCTGTCTCCTAGTTTTCTCATTTCTACTCTGTCTCTCTCTCTCTCGCATTTTCTCATCCACTCTCCCTCTCTTTCAGCCAATGTGTTGAAGTGTACATCTGAGTGTGTGTGTGTGTTTCTCTCCCTCACTCCATTCAGCTGTCTGATTCTCTCTCTCTCTCGTTCCACGACTTGTTCACACTTTCTTACCCTCTCTCCTAATTCGGAGAATCAAGAGGGGAAGAAGGATTTGTGCATTAAACTTATCTTTCATTTTATTAATATCCAGCAGAAAATACTTTAAGAAATAAAATGTCATTTGGAGATGTCATATGATAAAAACAGAAATCCAAAACCTTGGCTGAGGGGCAGATCGGGGCTTTCTGCAGGCAGGATGTCTGGTATCCCATGGCTGTGGGTTGAGTTTTTTTCACACCCTCTGATATTACTTTGGATAAAAGTGGTTGTCTTTTTCAGCCGACAGTGCCAAGACAGGCAGGAAGCCTGTGGAGAATATCTCTTTAATCATGGGGCTAAATTTAGCCAGGCCTACTTTGCACCCACAGGAAGTTGTGGCAGGCTTGTTCTGTAACTACAACTTCATATTACAGACACATTATCCTCTGGGCACAGTGCAAACTATTTTTAAAAGCCAGTCAATTAAGAATACGTGTAACAGGTCGTGGGAGAAGAGTTGAAGCAACGACCAATGCCTTTCCTCCATTGTCCAGCTGGGTGGAACTGCCCCCCTCTTGGTTTGACTCTTAACTATCTGATTGTAGCCCGAGCATCTCTTGCCTCTGCACCTCCGCAGGGTAAGCCCAAGCATCCAACTTAAATCCCGCACCCCCATCCCCCTCCCCCCACCCCATTCTTCCTCATCTGCATGTTGCCCCTTCATTCACAAAATCATAGGGAACAGATTCCTTATCTTATATTGATAACATGTAGCGGTACCTTTCCACCACCTCACCTGACCCACTGTCTCTGTGCCATCAGACAGGCTTGTCCTACATTCAATCTTGGATGAACTGCAGGGATTGTTATCCCGTGCCAATTCCGTGCTGATGTTAACCGCCAATGAGTATGAAGATAAGGCTAATGGGGGCACGCTCAATGACTCAGTGAGGAATATCAGTATTTGGTGTTGTGTTTGAACCATAGAGATAAGAACAATTCCTTTTTATTTCCGATTTTTTTTCCACAGTTGCAAGGTGCCTTTTGGTCCAAATGCCCAGTTGTTGTGTTGGCAGGTTGACTGACTGATGGAGTCATCACAGTTTGGGCTTTTCCCCCATGATGTTGTCTTGTATTTATGGCAAAAAAAATGATAAACATATCCAAGAGTCCAATTAGCCAAAGCCCTGTCAGTGTTCTGGAGGTGTCGTAACTGTGGCTGTGATAACATTCTCTCTTCTAAATCAAAGAATCGAAGGTTCAAGTCCCACTCCGGAGACTTGAGCACAAAATCTATGCCGACACTCTCAGTGCAGTACTGAGGGAGTGCTGCACTATCTGAGGTGCTGTCCTTGCCATAAACCTTTAAACTGCGGGCCCGTCCACCCTCTCAGGTGGGTGTAAAAGATCCAATGGTGCTATTTAGAAGAAGAGCAGGGGAGTTATCCTCGGTGTCCTGGTTGATATTTATCCCTCAACCAACATCACAGAACAGATTATCTGGTCAGTTATTGTATTGCTGTTTGTGGGAGCTTGCTGTGCGCAAATTGGCTGCTGCGTTTCCCTCATTACAACACTTCAAAAGTGCTTTATTGGCTGTAAAGTGCTTTGGGGGCATCCTGATGTTGTGAAAGGCGCTATATAAATGCAAGTCTGTCTTTTACAGGTTTGTGTGATCAGCTGTAATGATGAGCCCTAACTGTAGTGTATTGTTCACTGGAGGTGGTGTGGGATGCCCAGCACGTATATTACTGTCTCTGCAGATAACCAGTAAATATCACACTCCAGTACTTCGACAATCTAAAGACCTTTTGATATCAAAATTGTTCATGATCCATGATTAATGATACAATGGCAGGAATTATTGATGGAATATCAATGGGCAGGTGCTCACATGTTGAATGGTTTGAGTACCTGTAATAACCTTGACCATGTGTCATTTAATTTGTATCTGAACAAAGTCCCTGTATCCTGATTAATTTCCAGATCAAACTGGCCTAGTTCTGTACGAACTAATTTTCTGCAATTCAATTTGAAATCTGGTGGATTAAATTTAGCTTTGATTTCAACAAGGTATAATTTACAGAAATCTCCCTATTCTGTCACACTAATGCTGACAGACCTGTTCATATCCCAGCAAGAGATTGATAGGTTTTTGCTAGCCCGAAGTATAAGGGGATAATGGAGCCAGGCAGGGGATAGAGTTAAGATACTGATCAACCATGATCTCAATGAAGGGCAGAACAGGCTTTGAGAGGCTGAATGATCATTCAGCCCCTTGAGATGGTTCCACCTTTCAATGAGATCATGGCTGATTTGGGGCCTAACTCCATTAACCCACCTTTGCCCCATTATCCCTTAATACCTTTGGTTAACAAAAATCGATCAACCTCAGAATTAAAATTAACAATTGACCCAGCATCAATTGCCACTTATGGAAGAGAGTTCCAAATTTCTACCACCCTTTGTGTGTAGAAGTGTTTCCTAATTTCACTTCTGAAAGGTCTGGCTCCAATTTTTAGACTCTGCCCCCTAGTCCAACATTCCCCAACCAGTGGAAATAGTTTCTCCCAATCTACCCTATCTGTTTGTTTAATCTGTCTGCGTAGTTTAACCCTTGGTGTCCAGGTGTCATTCTGGTAAATCAACACTGCACTCCCTCCAAGGCCAATATATTCTTCCAAATACGAGACAGAAGTCAGGATAACGGTCAAATGGTTAACCCACAGTCGTCGCTGATCTCACCCAGTGTAGGAGTTGAGGTGCTAATTGAGTGCAGCCTCCCTGGGCTAATGAGGAAAGAAAGAAATGAAGCATAGTGACCACTGTTGGATGGTACATGTATGGGATTCCGGAGAGGACAGAACCACTCTCGTTGCTGTGTCCATCCTTACAAAACGTTGACTGACCGGCCAGGTGTGAGGACACATGCGGGAATCCAGCTACTTAGATGAGGTGATGGAAGACGTGTGATAGCATTGGGATCACCCTGAGCATGGGTCAGCATCTGGGGAGCGAATGGTACTCGGAGTGGAGGGAGACAGAGTAATGTCAAACTGCCATTAATCCAAGAAGGAGATTTAATCGAAGTGTTAAAAATTAACAGGGGTTTTGACAGAGTCGATAGGGAGAAAGTGTTTCCAACACTGGGACAGTCCGTAACCAGAGGATGCAAATTTATGATAATTGGCAAAAAAATTTAGAGGGGAGCTGAGGAGAATTTTTTGATGCAGTGAACTGCAATGATCTGAAATGTGTTGCCTGAAAGGAAACAGATTCAAAAATAACTTTCAAAAGGGAATTATATAAATTGTTGAAAGGAGGATTTTGCAGGGTTTAGGGGAATGAGCAGAGGACATGGACGAATTGGATAGCTCAAAGAGCCAGCAGACACAATGGGCTGAATGGCCTCCTCCTAGGCTATATGATATTTTGATTCCACAAGTCCGTTAAACTCTTAATATCAGTAGAGTAGGTTCACATTTCCTGAAAAGTAATACACTAAGGCCAGTTTATTGAGAAGTTGTGTTCTGTTTTGGTTTTCGGTTAAACCACAGTAAAATGCGAATTATTTGCATGTGAGTAAGAGTATACACCCTTGTTTGTGAACGAGAGACAATTTGGTGCTTACGGCCTTTTGGTTACATATTTTTGTAATTTCCGCAACCGATGCTGGTACATGTGAAGAGCTGCTAACTCTCACTGTCAAAGTGAATGTGTGAATAATGCCCCTTGGACAAAGTGGTGGAAGGGAGGCTGTTAACCATGCTTTCTGTGATTGGCCGCTGTAGCTGGGGCCCAACCAAATTCCTGATCAAATTTTACAAATTTCACAGTCATGGCATTTTAAGAATCTTAAATTTCATGATTTCACATATTTAAATTGTAAATTTCACGGTGTTGCAGCAAACCATGAAAATTATCTATTTAAAACAAGAAAAAAAAACAAAGGAGGGCTCTGATTTCAAATGACATTTATTGGATACTCCAAAACGATTGTAAAAAGCTAACTTTAAGCAGGTCACATTCTTTACTCATTTGCTTCCAAATTCTTTCACTCGATGTGCTGCAGTCATGGTTGTGGCCGTTTTCAATTTGCTCATTCCGGCATTCTCACTTGTCTGCCAATACTTGAGACTGCTTCCCTCAAAATTGCACCTGAAGACTTCCCTCATCTACCAATCAGTGAGTTGAGCCTTGTATCAATCAATAAAAGGTGCAAAGTTGGCAAAATTTCAAGGCCAATTTCAAGGAGGACCCGAGATTTCACGGTCCGTGAAGCATTTTTCATGGCCTTGAATTTGGTAGGGCCTTAGCTATAGTTCAGTGGGGAGTACTGTCAGCTCAGAGTCAGAAGATCTTTGGCTCCAGTCTCATTCCAGAGAGCTGGGGAATGTAGATTGGGAGCAGCTGTTTGAAGGTAAATCCACATTTGATATATGGGAGGCTTTTAAAGAGAGGTTGATTAGCGTGCAGGAGAGACATGTTCCTGTGAAAATGAGGGATAGAAATGGCAAGATTAGGGAACCATGGATGACAGGTGAAATTGTGAGACAAGCTAAGAGGAAAAAGGAAGCACACATAAGGTCTAGGCGGCTGATGAAAGACGAAGCTTTGAAAGAATATCGGGATTGTAGGCGCAATCTGAAACGAGGAATTAAGAGGGCTAAAAGGGGTCATGAAATATCTTTAGCAAACAGGGTTAAGGAAAATCCCAAAGCCTTTTATTCATATACAAGGAGCAAGAGGGTAACTAGAGAAAGGATTGGCCCACTCAAGGACAAAGGAGGAATGTAATGCGTGGAGTCAGAGAAAATGGGTGAGATTCTAAACGAGTACTTTGCATCGGTATTCACCGAGGAGAGGGACATGACGGATGTTGAGGTTAGGGACAGATGTTTGATTACTCTGGGTCAAGTCGGCATAAGGAGGGAGGAAGTGTTGGGTATTCTAAAAGGCATTAAGGTGGACAAGTCCCCAGGTCCGGATGGGATCTATCCCAGGTTACTGTGGGAAGCGAGAGAGGAAATAGTTGGGGCCTTAACAGATATCTTTGCAACATCCTTAAACACGGGTGAGGTCCCGGAGGACTGGAGAATTGCTAATGTTGTCCCCTTGTTTAAGAAGGGTAGCAGGGATAATCCAGGTAATTATAGACCGGTGAGCCTGACGTCAGTGGTAGGGAAGCTGCTGGAGAAGATACTGAGGGATAGGATCTATTCCCATCTGGAAGAAAATGGGCTTATCAGTGATAGGCAACATGGTTTTGTGCAGGGAAGGTCATGTCTTACCAACTTAATAGAATTCTTTGAGGAAGTGACAAAGTTCATTGATGAGGGAAGGGCTGTAGATGTCATATACATGGACTTCAGTAAGGCGTTTGATAAGGTTCCCCATGGTAGGCTGATGGAGAAAGTGAAGGCGCATGGGGTCCAAGGTGTACTAGCTAGATGGATAAAGAACTGGCTGGGCAACAGGAGACAGAGAGTAGCAGTGGAAGGGAGTTTCTCAACATGGAGACGTATGACCAGTGGTGTTCCACAGGGATCCGTGCTGGGACCACTGTTGTTTGTGATATACATAAATGATTTGGAGGAAAGTATAGGTGGTCTGATTAGCAAGTTTGCAGACGACACTAAGATTGGTGGAGTCGCAGATTGTGAAGGGGACTGTCAGAGAATACAGCAGAATATAGATAGACTGGAGAGTTGGGCAGAGAAATGGCAGATGGAGTTCAATCAGGGCAAATGCGAGGTGATGCATTTTGGAAGATCCAATTCAAGAGTGAACTATACAGTAAATGGAAAAATCCTGGGGAAAATTGATGTACAGAGAGATTTGGGTGTTCAGGTCCATTGTTCCCTGAAGGTGGCAACGCAGGTCAATAGAGTGGTCAAGAAGGCATACGGCATGCTTTCCTTCATCGGACGGGGTATTGAGTACAAGAGTTGGCAGGTCATGTTACAGTTGTATAGGACTTTGGTTCGGCCACATTTGGAATACTGCGTGCAGTTCTGGTCGCCACATTACCAAAAGGATGTGGATGCTTTGGAGAGGGTGCAGAGGAGGTTCACCAGGATGTTGCCTGGTATGGAGGGCGCTAGCTATGAAGAGAGGTTGAGTAGATTAGGATTATTTTCATTAGAAAGACGGAGGTTGAGGGGGGACCTGACTGAGGTGTACAAAATCATGAGAGGTATAGACAGGGTGGATAGCAAGAAGCTTTTTCCCAGAGTGGGGGATTCAATTACAAGCTGATTGGGTGTGACCTCCCTACACTTACGGGGTGGGGGGGGGGGGTTGGTGGGGTGCCATCGGAGCTGGAGGCTCCATACGCCAATGACGGCACTGTGGGGGATGAAAGGCTGTGTCCGATCTTGTGGAGGGGCTTCCCCTTGATCCCGATGTTCCTAGCGGCTTCAGGTGTCTTCAGCGCAGCCCTTCTGTGTTGACCAACGAGGGCACCTCTATGTTGAGGGACAATCATGGTCCTCGACCGGCCTGGAAAGTGCCCACAACGCCCGCTGAGGCTGCCAGCCCTCTGATTGGGCCTCCAGCCTCAGGGTCCCGCATGCTGTCCTTAATAGGGTGGCGGGCGCGGAGGCGGCTAATTAGTAGGACACCCCAGGGAGATTTTGCCATCACTCTTGCTGCCAGCAAGTGTGGGCTCAGGACCCCCATTCCTGATGTCAGGGTCCCGAAGCCACGCAGGAAAATCCGACCCTCCCAGTACGGTACTGCATAGTCGTAGGAAACGCAGCAGCCAATTTGTACACAGCAAGCTCCCACAATCAACAATACGATGATAACCAGGTCATTGGTTTTATTGATGTTGGTTGAGGGATAAATATTGGCCAGGATACCTGGGAGAACTCCTCTGCTCTTCTGCAAAGTAATGCCATGGGATCTTTTACGTCCGTCTGAAAGGGCAGGTGGGGACTCGGTTTAATGTCTCATCTGAAAGACGACACCTCTGACAGTGTAGCACTCCCTCAATACTGCGCTGGGTGTATCATCCTGGATTTTGTGCTCGTCTGTGGAGTTGGACTCGAACACATGACCTTTTGACTCCAAGGTGAGAGTGCGCTGAGCCTTGGTTGATTATAAGGGAAAATTCTCCTTGTGTTTCCTGATCCTAATCACTACATAGTGCCTCCTGCTGAGATTCACATTCACTTTGCGAGTGGTTCACCTCTGGACGTTTATGTGGCAGTGTTACGACCAGGTGAGAAATGTGTCTAGGGGTCTTTTGCTGTCTTTACCTGGTCTTAATGTAACAGGGTTTTATTTTTAAATGCAATGTGTTATGAGCTCCCCTTTTTGTGAATCCTTGTTCACAGCTTTCCAATTATAAGATAAAGAAATCAATTCACACAGGCTTTCTGAGGTTTAAAGAAGAAAGATGAAATTTTATTAAAACTTAAACTTAAACTCTAATATGGTTCACGCCTACGGATATACGACGCACCCACGCTAGCATGCACACGCGATGCATACATGCAAATAGGGACAAAAGAGGAGAGGAAAATATAATAGAGGGGGGTTTGAGGCAATATCAGAAGAGTCTGTTGTTACTGTGCTTCGAACTCACGGTATAATGCTTTTGTAGGTAATTCTTGCTGTTTCGTTGGGGTTCAGTATTCTGCTTAAACCTTGTTCACGTAGGAGACTTTTCTCTCTTTGAGGTTCACGTGTTTTCACAAGATTCAGTTCCATGGGAAGGAAATGGGAGCAGGCAGACAGGAGATTGGTCTTCTCGAACCAGGAGCCAGGAGCTTTCTGAGTTCAAATCCCTCGTTGGAAATTCAAATGTCAACAGCCTGCTAGTGATGTGACTAAAACTGGTCTGACCACTTCCTCTGTGTTTGTGGATTCTGCTATCTTAGCAGTCAACCTGTAATGCTAGCTCCCACCACCTTCAACGTCTGGTCATCAAAAGTTCATTGCTGGTTGAATGAGTCAGGCCCTTTGTGTCTTGTTCCAACATAGTCTGTTACCAGTCAGGGGCTTGCAATTTTTAAGTTTTAATGTTCATGTGGTGAAATAATGTGTGCCTCAGTCTTGGTAGGTGGGGGGCTTGCCTGACAGGCTGATTTCCCAGTGATATATTGCACCTGATGTTCCTGTGGAGCCTGTGCATGAGTTTAAATCGACAGAAAATTTGGCAGTGGGGGAAATTCCTGACAGCTGATCGCTCCTCCGCATCTGATTTTCCCCTGCTCACTGAGTCCTGACAGGCCAACTCCCAGCACTTGAAAAGGAAGATCCCACCCCTCTGTATGCGTGTGTCTGTTGAGAGCACTATCTGGCTCGTTGGGATATTGCCTGGCCATGGTTGAATAGCATGACAACACGCGAGCTTCAGCTACGAAGGATGACCAGTTAGGTGAGACATTTGCGACTAATTGAAACCCATGGACCTCCACCCCAACAAGAGTCGACAACTTCGCGAGGGCGTTAGGGTTGCCAACCCTCCAGAATTGGTCTGGAGTCTCCAGGAATTAATGACTAACCTCCTGGGGCGCTGCGGAGAGCAAAGATCTGGGAGAAAAACTCATAGGGGGCATTAAAAATAGGTTTTTGCCCCCAAATTTTGTTTGAACACTTTTGTTTATTAGTTGTAAAATATTAGACATGGTGGGGGGGAGAGGGCGTGGGAAAAGGCTGTTTGACTGACAGTCAAGAATCATCCACTTTGGGTAAGCACGAGTCTGTGTGATTTCTGATTGATCACCAGACACGCCCATCTTTTCACCACAGCCCCTTTGCATGGCCAATGTGGCAAGTGTATGGGTGAGGGGCAGGAGAATCATGTGATAAAATCTCTAGGATGATGTCCAACCAGTGTTGGCACCCCAAAAGAGAAGGCGTGAGAGAGAGGGAGAAGGTGCTCGTTTACTGGGTTATGTAGTGTTATGATTGGACATAAGAAATAGGAGCAGGTCTATGCCATTCGGCCCCTTGAACATGCTCCTCCACGCGATAAGATCATGACTGATCTTCTAAATCAATTCCACTTTCATGCCCTATCCCCATATCCCTTGATTCCTTTAAGTTCCAAGACTATCAATCTCAGTTTTGAATATACTCAACAACTGAGCATTCACAGCCCTCTGGGGCAGAGAATTCCAAAGACTTACAACCTTCTGAGTGAAGACATTTCTCCTCATTTCAGTCCTAAATGATTAACCCCTTATCCTGAGACTGTGACCCTAGTTCCAGACTTTCCACTGGGGAAACAATCTCTCAACATCAGTGTTGTGTGTACGTTGTGTAATAATCTCCTAAGGATTTTCCCAAATGTCTAATTGTGTTTCTACTTGGATTAATCGGAAGACTGTCAGTCCGGAGTGAGGCAGAGGGTTGTATTAAATCATTGTGAATGTCTCCTGATACAGGCCCAGTTCTGTCCTTTTGGGCCTGCAACCTGCCTCAGTCGTATCTCCGTATCGAGCTAGATTTTTATTGGTTGTTTTCTTTGATGGTGTCCTCCAGACACTTTGTTCTGCAGATAATGCCAATCATTTTTGAAAATATCTCAATGTGTGAGGTTGACTATTTATAATGTGTCAGCTGTAGCTCAGTTAGGGTTCCCAACTTTAGTTGGGCGTACTCCTGGAGGTTTGTCACATGACCTTCCACCACTATACACCCCGCCCCCATACTTCCACCATTGGTCCATCCTGCGGGCAAACTGCCTTCCACAGCCAATAGGAAAGGATTAATCTTTGCCTATTGGTGAAATGGCCTTTACTCCCCATTTGTAATATTTCGATAACTAAATAAATGAAAATATTCAAAGAAAATTTAAATAACATGTGCCCACTATGATCTTTATTCCTGGGTTTTGCTCATTGCAGTGACCCGGAGATTAATCTTCAATTCCAGGAGACTCCAGGCCAATCAATATGTAGCTGCTTTGAGTGCCAGTTTTGTGCTGGTTTAAGGCGCATTGGGGCAGAGATAGGTCCTATGACAGTGTTTTATCATATAACCCCCCTGCCTCTAATGACTTTCTCCCCATGTTCCCACTGTTAATCCCCAGACACGTTCATCCTCGCGATGCCTTATCTTCCCTATGTGGATGAGTGCATGCATCTGCCTGTGTGTGTGTGTGTGTGTGTGTGTGTGCGTGCGTGGGTGTGTGCATGCACATGTGTGTACTTGCACACGTGTGTGGGTGTCAGTTTGTATGTGCACTGTGTGCGTGAAGTGAATGCGCACAGATGGGTATGTGTCTATGTGTGGAAAGAAACTGTAAAAATCACAACAACAACATAGTTTTCTTTTGTACTTTTTATACAGGATAAGAAAATTATTTTATATACGTTCTTTATTAAACAAACCTCCCAGCTTCTATCTGATGCCACCTGTAGCACTCACACTGACACTGGCCATTCTAGACACACTGTCATATTTCTGTGCTAAATGTGGGGACTTCATCTGAATTTAAGACAATGATCTGCAAACTGAAACTATTTCGGTGGATTATAACATTGTACAACTCTGATTAGTTATTTTGAGAAACACAATTAAAAAAAAATACTTAGGCCCAGGGAACTTTGTCGAACAAGGTTAATCTGTAACTTTCACTCCATCTCATAACTGCTTGGATGTCATATTAAGTAATGTCGGGAATTAAAGACAAACAGGAGAATGTATTAGCCCTCTTTCCAGCCAGGTTGGGAGAGAGGCTGTGTGGGGTTTTTATTGGCACTGTCGATATTTAATGCTTACATTTCTACATTCTGGCATTTTAAACTGTAGGTCTTTTCTCCCATCGATGAACAAGTGCCATGTTTTCAAGCCTTTTCCAGAAGAATAAAGGCAGCCTTGTTGTTTGACAGGGGTGGAGATGCAGGGTCAAACTGCCTTAGGCAGGGCTGGTTCCACAGACAACCCTCAGTCTGTGAGCTCCCATCACTGCCAATTTCTCTCTCTCTCTGTTCCTTGTGTCCTCTCACTTGAGCTCTCTGTCCGTGTCCGAGGCTGCAAGGAGTTTGGTCGCACTAAAAGGAGCTGCAGAACAGGTTAGCATTGACTCGGGTCATTGGATGAGCTTTTGGGGAAATGTATTCATGAGAATAGCAGTCATAGACATTTTAATATCACTGGGGTAATTTATAAATGAGTGTCTGAACATGGTGAAAGGAACAGATTACTTTCCACTATCTGGATTTTCAGAGTATTCTGCAGAATTCATTGACAATCTATATTTTGTTAACAGGCATTTTTAGTCTTCCATAAGCTGAGTTGTTTCTGGGAATTATAGCACCTCTCCGAGAAATCATGGAGGCCATTTGGCCCATCGAGCCTGTGGCAATGCTAGATCTTTATCAGAACTACCTACTCAAATCCCATTTCCCTGCTCCCTCCATATATCCTTTTTTGTTTTTAACGCTCAACTATTTATCCAGTTCTTTTTAAATAATATTATCGTCTGTGAATCAATAGCCATCTGTGGTAAAGCATTCCAATATTAATTAGTGTGTACATGAGCGAGAGAGAGAGAGAGTGTATGTGGGAATGTAGGATCTGTGTGTCAGTGCAGGGTGTGTGTGTACATAAGAGAGGGAATGGGATGCAATGTATGTGCAGGGGAATGCGTGTTGGATGTGTCTGTATGTGTGTTTTAGAGTAAATATACGTGAAGGAGTGTAAGATGCCTGCAGGTTTTGTGGAGGAATGTATGAGTGAGGGTGGTGAATGCGTGAGTGTGTGTGAGTGTGGCGAATGTGTGAGTGTGTGTGAGTGTGGCGAACGTGTGAGTGTGTGTGTGTGAGTGTGTGTGAGGGTGGCGAATGTGTGTGTGTGTGTGTGTGTGAGGGTGGTGAATGTGTGAGTGTGTGTGAGTGTGGCGAATGCGTGAGTGTGTGTGAGTGTGGCGAATGTGTGAGTGTGTGTGAGTGTGTGAGGGTGGTGAATGTGTGTGTGTGTGTGTGTGAGTGTGTGTGAGGGTGGTGAATGTGTGAGTGTGTGTGAGTGTGGCGAATGTGTGAGTGTGTGTGTGTGTGTGAGGGTGGTGAATGTGTGTGTGTGTGTGTGAGGGTGGTGAATGTGTGTGTGTGTGTGAGTGTGTGTGTGTGAGGGTGGTGAATGTGTGTGTGTGTGTGTGTGTGTGTGTGTGATTGAGGGTGGTGAATGTGTGTGTGTGTGTGTGAGGGTGGTGAATGTGTGAGTGTGTGTGTGTGAGGGTGGTGAATGTGTGAGTGTGTGTGTGTGAGTGTGTGTGAGGATGGCGAATGTGTGTGTGTGTGTGTGTGAGGGTGGTGAATGTGTGAGTGTGTGTGAGTGTGGCGAATGCGTGAGTGTGTGTGAGTGTGGCGAATGTGTGAGTGTGTGTGAGTGTGTGAGGGTGGTGAATGTGTGTGTGTGTGTGTGTGTGAGTGTGTGTGAGGGTGGTGAATGTGTGAGTGTGTGTGAGTGTGGCGAATGTGTGAGTGTGTGTGTGTGTGTGAGGGTGGTGAATGTGTGTGTGTGTGTGAGTGTGTGTGTGTGAGGGTGGTGAATGTGTGTGTGTGTGTGTGAGGGTGGTGAATGTGTGTGTGTGTGTGTGTGTGTGAGGGTGGTGAATGTGTGAGTGTGTGTGTGTGAGTGTGGCGAATGTGTGAGTGTGTGTGTGTGAGTGAGGGTGGTGAATGTGTGTGTGTGTGTGTGAGGGTGGTGAATGTGTGTGTGTGTGTGTGTGTGTGTGTGTGAGGGTGGTGAATGTGTGTGTGTGTGTGTGAGGGTGGTGAATGTGTGTGTGTGTGTGTGTGTGAGGGTGGTGAATGTGTGAGTGTGTGTGTGTGAGGGTGGTGAATGTGTGAGTGTGTGTGTGTGAGTGTGGCGAATGTGTGAGTGTGTGTGTGTGAGTGAGGGTGGTGAATGTGTGTGTGTGTGTGTGTGTGAGGGTGGTGAATGTGTGTGTGTGTGTGTGTGTGTGTGTGTGTGAGGGTGGTGAATGTGTGAGTGTGTGTGTGTGTGAGTGTGGCGAATGTGTGAGTGTGTGTGTGTGTGTGTGTGAGGGTGGTGAATGTGTGTGTGTGAGGGTGGTGAATGTGTGAGTGTGTGTGTGTGTGTGAGGGTGGTGAATGTGTGTGTGTGTGTGTGTGAGGGTGGTGAATGTGTGAGTGTGTGTGTGTGTGAGGGTGGTGAATGTGTGTGTGTGAGGGTGGTGAATGTGTGAGTGTGTGTGTGTGTGAGGGTGGTGAATGTGTGAGTGTATGTGTGTGTGTGAGGGTGGTGAATGTGTGAGTGTATGTGTGTGTGTGTGTGTGTGTGAGTGTGGCGAATGTGTGAGTGTGTGTGTGTGTGTGAGGGTGGTGAATGTGTGAGTGTGTGTGTGTGTGAGTGTGGCGAATGTGTGAGTGTGTGTGTGTGAGTGTGGCGAATGTGTGTGTGTGTGTGTGTGAGTGAGGGTGGTGAATGTGAGTGTGTGAGTGAGTGAGTGTGGCGAATGTGTGTGTGTGTGTGTGAGTGAGGGTGGTGAATGTGAGTGTGTGAGTGAGTGAGTGTGGCGAATGTGTGTGTGTGTGAGTAAGGGTGGTGAATGTGTGTGTGTGAGGGTGTGAGTGAGGGTGGTGAATGTGTGTGTGTGTGTGAGTGAGTGAGGGTGGTGAATGTGTGTGTGTGAGTGAGGGTGGTGAATGTGTGTGTGTGTGTGAGTGAGGGTGGTGAATGTGTGTGTGTGAGGGTGTGAGTGAGGGTGGTGAATGTGTGTGTGTGAGGGTGTGAGTGAGGGTGGTAAATGTGAGTGTGTGTGTGTGAGTGAGGGTGGTGAATGTGTGTGTGTGAGGGTGTGAGTGAGGGTGGTAAATGTGTGTGTGTGTGTGTGAGTGAGGGTGGTGAATGTGAGTGTGTGTGTGTGAGTGAGGGTGGTAAATGTGAGTGTGTGTGTGTGTGAGGGTGGTGAATGTGTGTGTGTGAGGGTGTGAGTGAGGGTGGTGAATGTGTGTGTGTGAGGGTGTGAGTGAGGGTGGTGAATGTGTGTGTGTGTGTGTGTGAGTGAGGGTGGTGAATGTGTGTGTGTGAGGGTGTGAGTGAGGGTGGTGAACGTGTGTGTGTGAGGGTGGTAAATGTGAGTGTGTGTGTGTGAGTGAGTCTAGCAATATCCCCTCGATTTGAAAGCAATTTTTGAGACATGTGACACAACCCAGTGGACAGAGAGAAAGATCAGCTTTGGTTTGCTGTAACCCATGACTAGTTGACCTGTAACCGGTTGACTTAGCCTGAGGAGTTATAAACCTCGAGGAGGTGGCCATGGCATATCACTGATCCAAAAGAGGGCTGATTTGCAACTCTAAAGGCTAAACAACCGAAAGCTTGGGACAGAACCAGAAGTGAAAAGTGCCACTAATTCAGTACAGAGAGTTCCTCTCCTCCTCACCACGGATGCTATCCCTGAGATGTAGTTGCTTCATTGTTGAATACACCAGAGGTGTCACTGGGCATCATTGAACACATTCTCTCTAACTGTGTGCTACCCCCTTCTTTTTGTGATGTTGTGGGGCTACTGCTGTGCAGAGTGTGTGCACATTTCCTTGTCTTCCTGCCTGCAAGGTCCTGCCTGTGCTCTCCTTTCAAACCAATGCACATTTCTCATCTTCAAATAGAATCATAGAATGTCGCAGCACAGAAGGAGGCCATTGGCCCATTGAGTCTGTGCCAGCTCTTTCAAAGAGCAACCCAGTCAGTCCCACTCCTCTGCTCCTTCCCCAAATCCCTGCAACTTTTTTCCCATTCAAGTATTTATCCAACTCTCTTTTTGAAAGCTACTATTGAATCTGTATCCACCATCCTATTGGCAGTGCATTCCAAATCCGAACCACACGTTGTGTAAAAAAAAAGCTTTTTCTTATGTCGGCTCTGATTCTTTTGCCAAACTCCTTTAGTTGGCGATCTGTTTGTCACTGGAAACAGTTTCTCTTTATTTACTCTGGGTTAAACCCTTCATGATTTTAAACACCTCTATCAAATCTCCTCCTCGCCTTCTCTGCTCTAAGGAGAACAACCCCAGCTACACCAGTCTCTCTACATAACTGTAATCCTTCAGCCCTGGAACCATTCTAGTAAATCTCTTCTGTACCCTCTCCAAAGCAACATGTTTTAAAATTTACTGGCTTGGACTCGATGGACGAATGGCCTCTTTATGTGCTGTAACGACTCTAGGTAATGACTCTATAACCCATGAAGGCACTAACTCCTACTGTCTGGCACACACTGTTCATCTTCCATTGTTTCATGCAGTAAGTTATTCCTCGTCCAGCAATGTACAGATGGGTAATGCTACTGCAGGAGGCATCGCCTGTAATGCCAATCCTGCCCCAAACTGATAAGCACAACAAACACTTTCTAGCAGAGGGGTCACTTGGCGAGAAGTGGAGCACAGGATGATATTTCCACCCCCTAGCCCAGTGACACAGAGGCTGATTGTCAGGTGCCTGGAAGCTGCCTGTTAATGGTGCACAGGCCACAGTCTAAGCCTGGAAGCTGCTGGGCTGGTGTGGCTCAGTCGCACATGGACCAATGCATCGACCACTGGCTGACTGAGAGGGGACCAGGGAAATATAGGTGTATATCTTTCCCTTTCTGTGACTCCCTGTGCGGAGGGAGTCACAAATATATCCCAGAGGTTTGAAAAGTCTCATTTCCATTGGTGAACTATCAGTTGCATTTTTCCTTTTCATACCTTCTGGATTTCCCAAGATTTTCTCCAGTGAATTCACTAAGGTTGACAATCATTGGGATTGGATTGGACCCTATGTAATGGTGTTCATTTTTTGCTATTTGGTTCCAGTCATATGTTATCTTTGTCTCCATCTCGTTGTCTCTTTAACAATCCTAATGTAGCTTAATTTGGTCATCAAGTGCAGTTTGTTACAGGCCAAACCTACATTTGTCTTGGTGCTGGAGTGTGTACCTTGTTTTAACCAGCTTGTGAACTTACATCCGTTCAAGTAAGCAGTTATTGTGTCTCGTACTAGTTTGGCTTCCTCTTTGCAATATTGTTTGTGGCCAAATCTCTTGATCAGAGACAGGGTGAATAATGATGTCTTGACTGTTTTTTTTAACTATATTTTTAGATGTTGCTGGTAGGTCAGATTATATTGTTTCCAAAAGACCTCTTTCTGCAGGAGATGTAAGATTGTTAAAAGAAATTTCAGTGTGAGTGGTCAGCCTATGGAACGGACTCCCTATGGAGACAGTGGAATGTGTTAGCATTGATTCATTCAAATGCAAATTGGATAAATTACTCTCAACAAATCACATTTTGGGATCCAGTATCTGAGTAATTTGAGACAGGATGTGTGGTCAGTGGTGAATGTTCAAGAGGAACAAGTGACTGTGGACCTATGGTTCCCAAAGCTCTGGATCACTGGGGGTTTTCTTCACCTCTGGAGTCTGTAGTAGACTCACTGGTAGTGATTAATTTCTGTGATTAGTTAACATTCTATGATCTTAGAATCATACATCGCATATGGAGGCCATTCGACCCATCGTCCCTGTGCCAGCTCTTTGAAAGAGCTATCCAATTAGACCCATTGCCCTGTTTTTTACCCATAGCCCTGCAATATTTTCCTTTTCAGGTATTTATCCAATTACCTTTTGCAAGTTGCGAGTGAATTTGCTTCTATTACCATTTCAGTCAGTGCATTCCAGAAATAAAGACATTGAATTAACCCATTAGCCTCCATATTAACCACTCCCCATTAACTCTGGATCCATCCACTCCTCACTAAATCCAGCTTAAGTACAGATTAATCAATTTAATTTCTGTTTTAAAAGACTGTTGTCTCTGTGGAAACAAGGTTTAAGGATTTTCCTTTGTTTGAAAAGCCACAGAGTCGTATGTCATCTTAGTTACTCAATGATATCAATGACCCAACCAATATAAATATGAGGTGACAAATCACCTCAAAGTGACTGTCCACTAGGCTCAATGGGGACATTTCTACTTTGGAATTGGAAGCCTGAAGATTCAAGTGAGTTGTGGAAGTGCGTCTTTGAGATGAAATGATAAAGCAAGACTCGATAAAGGCCTGCTTGGGTATGAAATTGAAACCCGACCCGGTCCCGAGTCCTTTGATTTTTCCCCCGACCCGACCCGACCCGACTACCGTAATAAAGTTAATTATATCAAACATACCTTGTCCGAATGTTGTGATCCTCCGTTCCGGCAGCAGACTATCCCTGCAGAATCGTGCAGAAGCTCCCTCCCTGAGCAAGGCAGCAATGTGTCCGTGTCCAGCCCGACCCGACCCGAGCCCGAAAGCCGGACCCGGAAGAGAGACCTGACCCGACATGTTGTTGGGTCGGTTTGGGTCGGGTAGCCATGCTTTAAGACTCAGTCTTGAAGGAATTAAAAGATCTCACAGCACTATTCAAAAAGCAGGAGGGTCCTCTTGCTGTCTCAGCCAATATTTATTGTTCAATGATAATCACTAAAACAGATTACCTCACTGCTGTTTGTGGGATCTTGCTATGTGCAAATTGACTGCCACTTTCCCTTACATTATAACAGTGCCTACACTTTAAAACTTGTCATTGGTTGTGAAGCACTTTGGATTATGAAAGGCAATATAGAAATGCAAAAGCTTTCCTATTTATCCCATTTCTGGTACTTGAGAACTGAATGTGTACAAATTGACTGGCATATTTGTCTACATACAAGAGTGACTGCACCTCAATAATTTCTTTCAAGCTAACAGAGTTTCCCAAATGTTTGTTTAATGAGGTGATTGGCTAGTTGAGTGAATGGATGGAGGGTGTCTGCCTCACGAAGCTGATTCATGGCAGTTCTTGCCTGAGTGTGAGAGAACTGCGATTGAACAGTTAGCCTGCAATCTGACCTCATACCTAAATATAAAAAAAGACTTCGTTGTTGAGTTCAACTCTTCCAAGCCAGTTTCCATCAGTGATGTCATCGGCACTCAGGATTATTTTCTCTCAATTTTGTCGTCTTTTCTCCAAGGCACTGGCCACATTCCTCTTCCCTTCTCCCTGCTCTAGGTCGCCATGTCAGTGATTACTCTCTGGTTACTCAGGTGAGCACAGGATGAGGGTTAAATGTGATGCCCTTCCTGATAGACGGTGGGGCAACTGACACATATCATCTGGGCTCACTATTCAAGAATGGCTATTTGGCCAGGGTATCCGGGGTGTCCGGACTCCGTGGAGCCAGCCTTCAGGAAAAGTTGGGGAAAAAATAGGGGACAGACGAATGAGACACAGTTTCTGAATATTTCGGAATGCCGCCAGCCCAGCTGTTGAGTTCCACTTGGCTCATCCTAACAGAGGAATTCTCTGTAGTGGATGGTTTCCATCAGGCCTTTGTGTTCAAGTGGCTACTTTCCAGGAGGAGGCCTGCTACTTTGAACTTGTGTAATTTTAACTACTTGTATAACATTTGTATGTTTTTTTCTGAAAGAAGAATTTATTAAAACACTTATAGGAACATAGGAACAGGAAGAGGCCATTCAGCCCCTTGAGCCAGAACCTAGCACACAGGGGACAAACAGGTCACGCACAGGAAGAGGGATCTTTGAGAAGTGCGCATGTGTGGCTGTGTAGCAATCCTACCACACAGTACAATAAACAGGCTGCGCACAGTCAAAGGGAATCAGAGGGAAAACTGCTTAAAGGAAAAAAATTTGCAAGGCTTTGGGGAAGGAGCAGGGGCAATGGGACTAATGGCGTAGAGGTAGATGATCAGCTATGATCTGTTTGAATAGCGGAGCAGGCTCGATGGGCCGAATGGCCTACTCCTGCTCCTATTTCCCTATGATCCTATAGCCCTTTCAAAGCGCCAGCACAGATATGATGGGCTGAATGGACTCCTTCTGTGCTGTATCATTCTATGATTCTATGAACTGTATAATAGATTTGTAAGAGATTCGAGGGATGTGAAGCAAAGGTGGGTAAATGGAGTTGAGATACAGATCAGCCATGATCTAATTGAGAAGCTGTACAGCCTCCTTCTGATCTTAACTCTGAGCAATTGGATGTATTTTGAATGGGTTAAAATCAGACCCATATATGTCTCTAAATAGGAGGTTGCTGGTATTTCAAGTAATTTTTATCCCTACCCACAAAATTTTTTTAAATGCCACACCATTAAAGAACAAGATTAGATATTGGGTCAGAATTGATACTAAAGTGTTGAACTATTCTGCATATAGGAGTATTAATAAATAAAGGACAGTGGGTGGCTTTGTACAGCAGTGATCCAATTACAGCGATCAAATCATCTCCTTGGATGGTCTGCTCATGAGCAGAACCTCAAGATCGGATTATAGCCCGACTGTCATTCACTGATAGATAGCATTATCTGATAAGTAAGCCAGTGAGTTCTTGATTCATTTTACAAGTGAATAACTTTCTTTCTTCTTCACCATCGTGTTTTGATGTTGAATTGACTTGATTCCAAATGGCAAAGATGTTGTTGAGAAAGGGGTCTAGGGTTCCCTCTCAGCCTTCACCTGGTCTTAACGTAACAGGGTTTTAATTTTTTACACACCGTGTTTTTAGTTTCCCCTTGATGAATCCTTGTTCACTGCTTTCCAATTATAAGGCAAAGAAACCAGCACAAACAGGCTTTCTTAGGTTTAAAGAAGAAAGGTTGAAATTTATTAAACTTAAAATCTAATTTGGTTAATGCCTATGGATATGCAACACACCCACGCTAGTATGCATACGCAATACACACATGTAAATAGAGACAGAAAAAAGCAGAAGACAAAATAAAGAGGAAAAGTTTGAGGCAATATCTGAAGAGTTTTTGTTATGGCTCTTCGAGCTCACTGTAGGGTCCTTGATTGCAGGTAGATCTTCTTTTCGTTGGGGCCCAGTATTCTTCTTAAACCTTGTTTACTGTAGGAGACCTTTCTCTTTTGGGGTTCATGTCTCTCCACTGGATTTGGAGGTCTGTGAGGAAAAAGTTGGGAGCAGACAGGAGAGGCTGTGGTGAGCCAGCCAGGAGAGGTCTTTACAGTCCAGGCTCAAACAGACACTCTGAGTTCAAACTGTTTGTACAATTCAGAAAAAATCCAGGTTGCCAAGCAGGTTAGTCATGTGACTAGCTGGTCTGACCACGTCTGTTTGTGGATTCTCTGGTCTTAGCCAACCCTGGAATGTCTCTTCTTATATGCAATACCTGGCGTTCAAAGTCCATTGTGGGTTAAATTGGAGCAGGGAATAACCCCTTTGTCCTTCCAAGCACTGGCTGTTAGTATGCAAGAATGTTTTTCCAGCTGAGAGCCTGATGATTTTTTTAAACACGTCCTTTCTTCACTTCAGCAGCAGTTTGAAATTTAATGTCCATATGGCGAAATTAATATGCCTCATTCTTGGTAGGTGGGGGTCAAGCATGAAAATGCCAAAGGATATTGGGTTGGCAGTGCATAAAAATTCACCATTATCCTGTATTGCCTCGTGATATAATGCTGGAAAGCCAATTTCTTTGGGGCTGCAAACGCAGGTTGAACTGTAAAGTATGCAAGGTTGAAAATGTGTTCCCTATTTCCCCACTCCCTTACCTTCATGCTGTGCTGAGTAACACAAACTAGTAAGGTTCCAGTCTGTACTGTCATCTCATCAATGTATAAAAATGCTTTCAGAGTCCCTGAACTGGAGAAGAGAATATTCAGGAAGGGTTCCCGCTTTGTAGCAAGATTCAATACTCTCGTCGTGCCATCAACTCACACTTCCAGCAAGTTACAGGGGGGAAAAAAATCTAAGTACAGCACACTGCTTCAGAAAATTCTGGGCCATTTGTAGCAAACAAATACCCAACAGGCAGAAGAAGTAGAGATGACCAAACACTCCACAGGACATGACCATTCCCGAGCTATTAGTCAGGAGGAGGGAATAAACATGTGGGTGGCACAGTGGCTAGCACAGCAGCCTCACAGCTCCAGCAACCCGGGTTCAATTCTGGGTACTGCCTGTGTGGAGTTTGCAAGTTCTCCCTGTGTCTGCGTGGGTTTTCTCCGGGTGCTCCGGTTTCCTCCCACATGCCAAAGACTTGCTGGTTGATAGGTTAATTGGCCATTATAAATTGCCCCTAGTATAGGTAGGTGGTAGGGAAATATAGGAACAGGTGGGGTTTTGTTCGGAATATGGAATTAGTGTAGGATTAGTATAAATGGGTGGTTGATGGTCGGCACAGACTCGGTGGGCTGAAGGGCCTGTTTCAGTGCTGTACCTCTAAACTAAACTAAACTAAACTAAACCACTTATTAAAGGGAAGACCAGCCAGCCTATTTTAATTCTAACACAAGTCATCTCTAGTTAGAACCTGTGTCCTCTTGTTCCACTTGCTCACTTTAACTTAAAGTAATGATGTAGGTTGACTTTTCCTATACCTTTAACAATTTTATCTGTGTTTCTCCAATTCCGGCCTCTTCTGCACCCCGATTTTCATCGCTCTACCATTGGCGGCTGTGCCTTCAGCTGCCTAAACTCTGGAATTCCCTCCCTAAACCTCTCCGCCTCTCTTTCCTGCCTTGGAGAAGCTCCATACAACCTTCCTCCTTGACCAAGGGTTTGGTCACCGTTACTTATGTGGCTTGGTGTCAAATTCTACTTGATCATCACTCCTGTGAAGCACCTTGGGACACTTTGCTATGTTAAAGGCTCTATACAAATGCATGCTATTATTGTTCACTACCTCTCAGATGTCTCCTTTTCAGGCTGAATGGTCACAGGTCCTGAATACAAACATACAAATTAGGAGCAGGAGTAGGCCACTCGGCCCCTTGAGCCTGCTCTGCCATTCAACAAGATCATGGCTGATCTGATTGTAACCTCGACTCTACATTCCCGCCTATCCCAGATAACCTTTCGCCCCCTTGCTTATCAAGAATCTATCTACCTCTGCCTTAAAAATATTTAAAGACTCTGCTTCCACCACCTTTTAAGGAAGAGAATTCCAAAGACTAACAACCCTCTGAGAGAAAAAATTTCTCCTCATCTCTGTCTTAAATGGATGATCCCTTATTTTTAAACAGTGACCCCTAGTTCTAGATTCTCCCACAAGGAGAAACATCCTTTCCACATCCACCCTGTCAGGACCGTTCAGGATCTTATATGTTTCAATCAAGTCACCTCTTATTCTTCTAAATTCCAGCGGATGCAAGCCTAGCTTGTCCAATCTTTCCTCGTAAGCTAACCTGCTCATTCCAGGTATTAGTCTAGTAAACCTTCGACTGGATTGAGGTACTTCCACTTGGGTGAGATACTTTGGGATCAATGGGGGAATTGTACCCCAGCATGAGAGAAAATTTGCTGAAATTTATTTTCCTTTGAATGGAACGAGGCAGAGTGGATAAAAACTGAGAAAAAAACATTGCTTTGAAATGCGGGCATGCTTCTTGCCCCATTTCACTTCTGGCAATTTTCCAGGCTCCATGTAAAAAAGTTGGACAACAACAAATGGCAAAAGGCCAGTGTCATCTTCAGACACCTTCTGAAAGTTTGTGGTGGGAACCTCATCCCTGAAATGCAATAATCTCAAAGCTTCAAGAGTTCTTATTACAGGCTAGCTGTTTCATAAGCTCAACAGTTCAAAGGCCCCCGAAAGGTCTTGTTAACATCACATGATTACATTTCCTAACATCCTCGTGAGCATACAGCTAACCCCTCTCCTGTGAAGGTTTTATTAAGATGTGCCAACAGTCAGACTGGAGTGAGGACATGTGGTAGATGATTTTCAATTGCCCGATGCTTAGCCACATTATGGTTATAACAACGACAACTTGCATTTATATAGCACCTTTAATGTAATAAAACATCCCAAGGCATTTCACAGGGGGATTATCAAGCAAAATTTGACACAAAGCCACATCATGAGATATAAGGACAGGTGAAAGAGGTAGGTTTTAAAGAGCATCTTAAAGGAGGAGAGAGAGAGGCGGAGAGGTTTAGGGAGGGTATTCCAGAGCTTAGGGCCCAGGCAGGTGAAGGCACAGCTGCCAGTGGTGGAGCGATTAAAAGGCCAGAGGTCAGAACAGAACATTCGTATTTCAACAATTCACAGGAGGAGATTCAGTCCCAGAATGGGCTGAAAGGAGTTAAGAGTTTGTATTTCCAGCCCTGTCGTGTTTCTTTCCAACTCTTTGTCCACCCACAATGTCCTGTGAAAATTCGCTCCAATCCTGCAGAGGGTGGGAGTGAGAGAGAGAATGATTCCCTTCTGGGCTCCAGTCAGATTCTCATTTTAAAATTCCAAGCTGTTCTGTTGTGATGTGAACAATGAAACAAACTTCCTCAGTGCGAGATATAGTGTGTTGATGAGAGACGGCAACATCAGTCTGCAGACGGGACAGGAAGAACTTGGGAAGTGAAATTCTAGGCCTGTTGTTAAGTTCCAAAGACGACGACTTTAGGGTCAAGTGGCTGTTTGGTCATCCTGCTTGACATTCCAAAGTGGATTGTGCCATCTTTGCAGGCGGAAAGGGTTTAAAACATTTAAAAACAGTCTTCAAGTTACTTTGTGTGTTGACCTTCGGGAGCTCCTGCTTTTACAAGACTCTGACGGACTCTGGAGGTATGAGCTGTTGGTTGTGTTTAGTTGCAGTGGCAGCAGTAGGAGGTAAGTGACTTGCCAAGTCGACAAGAAATGAAGGGCACCTGCTTGGCCCCAGTGAGTGTGATGGGAGCATGAGATGGACAATAGGAAATACACTCGAGCAGATTTCCCTCTGAGAGTGATCACCACTTTACTGCCTAATACCAGCGTACAAGTTATTACCAAAGTAAGTGAAATGATAGCGAAAAAAATTGATTTGAAAACTAAAAGTTAGTATTATTTCCAATGTGTATTTTAAAGCAGGAATTTTCTTTTCTGTTGTTGAAAATTGGATAAATACTTGAAGGGCAAAGAATTTACAGGACTATGACAAATATGTAGGGAGCGGGATTAGTTCGATAGCTCTACCAAAGAGCCAGCACAGGGATGATGGGCCGAATGGCTTCATTCTGCACTGTACCAGTCACTGATTCTATGATATTTAAGTGTTCCTAAACAAAAGAAGGAGCTCACCTTTTAGAATTCTTGGGAGTATGATAGGGGAGTAAGGGTGAGAAGGGGCACTGTGGGAATGGGCCCATGTATAGAATGTTGTTGGTAGAGGGAATTATCTTGGTCTTATGTCTCGCTTGTGGTGGTTTCACCAAGGGTTCGGAGTCCTGTAACATGCTGTACTTTTGTTACCTCCAGACTCAACTATTCCATTGCTCTCCTAGCCAGCCTCCCAATCTCCACCCTCCAAAACCTTAAACTCGTTCAGAACTCTGCTGCCTGTATCCTAGCTCACATCAAGTCGCATTCACACATCAGCCCAGTGCTCACCGACCTACATTGGGACTTTTTACTAAGTTAAATGCAGCATATTAAAACATAAAATTGTTGCCCTGCGCTTGATGCAGTTTGAAAATTGATTCTGATTGGCTCATGAGACTGTAGCAATTTATGAAAAAGTGTTGTGAGAAAACATTTTATTTTTTTCCTTTTTACAAATATTGCCGTTCTGTGGAAGAATTGAACAAACGCAGCTTGTTGCGTTCATTGCGTGCATTTCTATAGCAACTTTCACAACCTCAGGACATCCAAAAGCACTTTGCAGCCAATGAAATACTTTTGAAGTGTAGTCACTGTTGTCATGTAGGAAATGCTGCAGCCAATTTGCTGCCACAAACGGCGATGTGAATATGACCAGATAATCTGCCTTTTTAGTGATGTTGATTGAGGGATACATATTGGCCAGGACCCTGGGGAGAACTCCCCTGCTCTTCTTCGAAATAGTGCCATAAGATCTTGGTATGTCCACCTGGGATGGGGCCTTGATTTAATGTCTCATGCGAAAGATGGCACCTCCAGCAGTGCAGCACTCCCTCAGTGGGAGTGTCAGCCTGGATTTTGTGCTCAAGTCTGTGAAGTGGGGTTTAACCCACAACCTTCTGATTCGAGGGGAAGAGTGCTACCCTCCGAGCCACCATGTAATATTATGGTGACAACAATCATACTCTTCCCTCCCTGAAGCCAAAAAAATAGGTTTGTCAAACACTTCTCATGAAGGTGAGATCCACTTTAACGTTTTCACTGAATGAAAATACCGCTCATATGTGTTGAATTAGACTAGAGCGGAGTTATAGAGGGTGATGCACTCAAATGACATCACTATCCCATGCGTATGGAAACTACACCCACAAAATGATTAGTCAGTTCGCAGATGACACGAAAATTGGTGGTGTCGTAAATAGTGAGGAGGAAAGCCTTAGATTCAGGGCAATATAGATGGGCTGGTAAGATGGGCGGAGCAGTGGCAAATGGAATTTAATCCTGAGAAGTGTGAGGTGATGCATTTTGGGAGGACTAACAAGGTAAGGGAATATACAATGGATGGTAGAACCCTAGGAAGTACAGAGGGTCAGAGGGACCTTGGTGTACTTGTCCATAGATCACTGAAGGCAGCAGCACAGATAGATAAGGTGGTTAGGAAGGCATATGGGATACTTGGCTTTATTAGCTGAGGCATAGATTATAAGAACAGGGATGTTATGATGGAGCTGTATAAAACGCTGGTTAGGCCACAGCTGGAGTACTGTGTACAGTTCTGGTCACCACTGGAAGGATGTGATTGCACTGGAGAGAGTGCAGAGGAGATTCACCAGGATGTTGCCTGGGCTGGAACATTTCAGCTGTGAAGAGAGACTGGATAGGCTCTCTCCTCGGAGCAGAGAAGGCTGAAGGGGGACTTGATTGAGGTATACAAGATTATGAGGGGCATTGATAGGATAGATAGGAAGAAACTTTTTCCCTTAGCGGATGGGTCAATGACCAGGGGGCATAGATTTAAGGTAAGGAGCACGAGGTTTAGAGGGGAAAATTTTTCACCCTGAGGGTGGTTGGAATCTGGAACACACTGCCTAAAGGGGTGGTAGAGGCAGGAACCCTCACAACATTTAAGAAGTATTTAGATGAGCACTTGAAACGCCATAGCATACAAGGCTACGGGCCAAGTGCTGGAAAATTGGATTTGTTTGGATGGGTGCTTGGTGGACGGCGCAGATGCGTCGGGCCGAAGGGCCTGTTTCTGTACTGTATAGCTCTATAACTTCATGTGGTGTGATCAACTCTTCTAATTCTCAGCCATCCCCCACTCTCTGTGGTTTTTCCCCTGTCTCCCCACCCACTCCAAATAAATCAAAATTTAATTCAAAGATCACTTCACGGGATTTATACAGCTGCTGCATTCTGGCGGATAAAGTAGTTTCTGTGTCCCAGCCTACATATTTAATGATAAGTTGCTTGACATTATTTCTGTAATGATGTTTGTGTAGCACTAAAGCATTGGACTGTTTAGCATAAATATTTGTGCAATGTACCATAAAAGAATGGAACACTTTAAGGAGCTCGGATCAGTTTTACATGTACAGTCGACATGCCATAAATTCCATTGATGCTGAGAAATTGAATGAATCTTGAACGGTAAGGCCCAATGAATAGCTCCTAGTCTTTGGCAGAATATGCATTAATGTGGAGAATTCCAATCTTTAGGACGTTTCGGCAGCATTTCGTGCTGTCTCTGCATAGTGAGAATTGTGCGAAAGGGTAATTAGAAATTTCTGGGAAGCTGCCTGTGTATGTTTTTTTGGACGCTACTGCCCATCATTTTTTTCTGACTGCCCTCCTGTGCATCCCACCCGCTACCCTCCCAGCCACTCCCCTGCAATTCCCTCCCTGAAATTCTCAGCCTTGCTAATCTCCCTCTCTTCATTCAAAAGGAAGACTTGCTTTTGTATAGCCCCTCAGGATAACCTTCAACCAACAACATGAAAAAAAAGATTATCTGCTCATGATCTCATTGCTGTTTGTGGGAGCTTGCTGTGCACACATTGGCTGCCGCATTTCCTGACATTACAACAACGACTACACTTTAGCAGAAGTGCTTCAATTGGCTGTAAAGCATTTTGGGACGTCCTTAGGTTGTGAAGGGCGCTATATAAATGCAAGTTCTTTCAGTGTTTTGGTACCAGTGCAATAAGCATGGCTCATGGGAAAACTGGTGAAATAGGCCATGTGAGATTTTACAGTTCATCAGAAGGAGACTCGTGGCTTCGTCACAGGTAAATGTAAGTAAAAGATGTTCCAAAGGGCAGTGAAATAAATTAATAGAGCTGGTGTTTCTGAGTGGTTCCAGGAAAAAGCCCATAAAATATACATGAACAATTTTATTTTGCCTCAAGTCTCTGGAGTGAGTCTTAAAGCCCCAATCTTCAGATTCTGAGGCGAGAGTGTTACCCACTGAGCCACTACTGACACAGGCTTCAGAAACAGGGAAGAAAAAGTTTGATGGACTCTTGCTCTGTGTACCAAGCATGTGTGCGACATGATTAAAATCATTCCATTTTGGCTGACTACCACTCGCATTACCAGAACCACAGAACTCAGCTAGTGGGACCATCCTTCTGTAAGCTGCCTAGTTCCGGTGCAGGCTGTACGCTTTGGACACACTCAAAGTATGGTAGAGTAGATTAGGAAGGACTGTTTCCACTGGCAGGAGAGTTGGTAACCAGAGCACACAGGTTTAAAATAATCAGCAAACGAGCAATGTGGAAATGAGGAGTTTATTTTTAAACAGTGAGTTGTTGTGATCTGGAATGTGCTGCATTTTTTTTCATTCGTGGGATGTGAGCATCGCTGGCATTTATTGCCCATCCCAAATTTCCCTTGAGAAGGTGATGGTGAGTTGCCTTCTTGAACCGCTGCAGTCCATGTGGGGTAGGTACAGCCACAGTGCTGTTAGGAAAGGAGTTCCAGGATTTTGACCCAGCGACAATGAAGGAACGGCGATATAGTTCCAAGTCAGGATGGTGTGTGACTTGGAGGGGAACTTGCAGGTGATGGTATTCCCATGCATCTGCTGCCCTTGTCCTTCTCGGTGGTAGAAGTCGGGGGTTTGGAAGGTGCTGTCTAAGGAACCTTGGTAAGTTGGTGCAGTGCATCTTGTAGATGGTACACACTGCTGCCGCTGTGCGTCGGTGGTGGAGGGAGTGAATGTTTGTGGATGAGGTGCCAATCAAGTGGGCTGCTTTGTCCTGGATGGTGTCGAGCTTCTTGAGTGTTGTTGCAGCTGCACCCATCCAGGCAAGTGGAGAGTATTCCATCACACTCCTGACTTGTGCCTTGTAGATGGTGGACAGGCTTTGGGGAGTCAGGAGGTGAGTTACTCGCCTCAGGATTCCTAGCCTCTGACCTGCTCTTGTAGCCACAGTATTTATATGGCTACACCAGTTCAGTTTCTGGTCAATGGTAGCCCCTAGGATGTTGATAGTGGGGGATTCAGCGATGGTAATGCTGTTGAATGTCAAGGGGAGATGGTTAGATTTTCTCTTGTTGGAGATGGTCACTGCCTGGCACTTGTGTGGCGCAAATGTTACTTGCCACTTATCAGCCCAAGCCTGGATATTGTGCAGGTCTTGCTGCATTTCTACACGGACTGCTTCAGTATTTGCGGAGTCGCGAATGGTGCTGAACATTGTGCAATCATCAGCGAACATCCCAACTTCTGACCCTATGATTGAAGGAAGGTCATTGATGAAGCAGCTGAAGACGGTTGGGCCTGGGACACTACCCTGAGGAACTCTTGCAGTGATGACCTGGAGCTCAGATGATTGACCTGCAACAACCACAACCATCTTACTTTGTGCTAGGTATGACTCCAACCAGCGGAGAGTTTTCCCCCTGATTCCCATTGACTCCAGTTTTGCTCGGGCTCCTTGATGCCATACTCGGTCAAATGCTGCCTTGATGTCAAGGGCAGTCACTCTCACCTCACCTCTTGAGTGAAGCTTTTTTGTCCATGTTTGAACCAAGACTGTAATGAGGTCAGCAGCTGAGTGTCCCTGGCAGAACCCAAACTGAGCGTCACTGAGCAGGTTATTGCTAAGCACTGTCGACGATACCTTCCATCACTCTACTGATGATTGAGAGTAGGCTGATGGGGCGGTAGTTGGCTGGGTTGGACTTGACCTGCTTTTTGTGTACAGGACATACCTGGGCAATTTTCCACATTGCAGGGTAGATGCCTGTGTTGTAGCTGTACTGGAACAGTTTGGCGAGGGGCGCGGCAGTTCTGGAGCACAAGTCTTTGGTACTATTGCTGGAATATAGTCAGGGCCCATAGTCTTTGCAGTATCCAGTGCCTTCAGTCATTTCTTGACATCATGCGGAATGAATCGAATTGGCTGAAGACTGGCATCTGTGATGCTGGGGACTTCAGGAGGAGGCCGAGATGGATCATCCACTCGGCACGTGAGAATTGCCCTTGAGAAGGTGGTGGTGAGCTGCCTGAGAGGGTGGTGGAAGCAGATTCGCTAGTAACTTTCAGAATTGGATCAGTTATGAAGAGGACAAATTTGCAGGGCTGTGGGGAAAGAGGAGGGGAGTGGGAGTAATTGATAGCAGAGAGTCAGCACCATCACGATGCACGGAATGGCCTTTCTCTGTACTGTATGATTCTATGACGCATGCCACATGCAGGTCTTTTAATATATTGTATATGTGTGAAAATAACAATAAAATAAAAAGATCTTCTCACTTCATATGGGTGAAATTCCTGTCACTTCAGTTTTAACAAGTTAGCAGCATGCCATCAATGTTACTGTCAGGAGAAATTTCACGACTCAGTTCACATTGTGTTCCAGTTTTAAAAATAATGGAGATTACTATTCTGGGACTAATCATCTTTGGAAATCGAACAAGCTGGTGCTAATTTGAAGATTGAATAGGCTGAGGCTCTTCTCTAGAAAAGTGAAGTCTGTGGGGGTGAACTGATAGAGGTCTTAAGACTTAGGAAGGGGTTTGATACAGTAGACGTAGAAAAGATGTTTTGTGAGAATAAAACTAGGGGCCATAAATATAAGATAGTCATTAATAAATACAATTGGGGTCAGGAGCAATTTCTTTACCCAGAGCGTTGGTTAGAATGTGGAACATGCAGAGTGTGATTGTGGTGATTCGAATAGATGCATTTAAAGAGCAGCTAGATAAAAGGGAGAAAGGGATGGAAGGTTATGTTGATAGGGTGAGGTGAAGTAGGTGGGAGGAGGCTCATGTTGAGCATAAACACCAGCATAGACCAGTTGGGCCGAATGGCCTGTTTCTGTGTCTGTAAATTCTATGTAATTCTGTCATTTTCTGTCGTCCAGAAACTGATCCTGTATCGGAGGTTTCCTTCAGGGTGTGTTGGCTGAGGGTTTGTGAGGCTGACCAACTCTGTGCTCACACCTATCCGACAGGAAATTGCACAGTTTGGGAGCCTGCACAGGAACTAGGGAGCCAGAACCTGTCGCAGCTTACAGAAGAATGGCTCCCAGTCGCTGCGTTTCACAGTTCTGTTAACTTGAGCAGCAATCAGCTAAAATTGAACGTTTCTAATAATGTCGCTTTATGCACCATGCATGTTATACAGAGCAAGAGTCCATCAACTCGATACTTTTTCTTCATTGTTTTTGAGGTGCGTGCTTCATGCTTTGGTGTTAGCAGACGCTAAGAACCAGGAGGGCAGTATGTTAAGACCCACTCCAGAGACTTGAGCTCAAAATCCAGGCTGACGCTCCCAGTGCCGTACTGAGGGAGTGCTGCACTGTCAGAAGTGCCGTCTTTCAGATGAGATGTTAAACTGAGGCCCTGTCTGCCCCCTCAGGTGGATGTAGAAGATCCCATGGCACAATTTTGAAGAAGAGCAGGGGAGTTCTCCCTGGTGTCCTGGCCAATGTTTATTCCCTCAACCAACATCTCTAAAAGCTGGTTATCTACTGATTATCATATTACTCTGAGTGGGAGCTTGCTGTGTAGAAATCAGTTCCTCCTAAAGATGGCTCCTATGGCAGTGCAGCACTCCCACAGTACTTCATTGAAGTGTCAGCCTGGATTATGCGCTCAAGTGGGACTGGAATGGGACTCAGAGGTGAGAGTGCTGAACAGCCCCAAGAATGTTCTGTATGATTGGGCATTTGCGATCAGTGCCTCCACTGAGCAGCTAACTCAACACAGTCTGCTGTTTGAACCTGGGATCTCAGTGCTCTGTACAGCTCAATACCTCACAATATATTCCATACTGAATCATTGATGTAGTTTATGGTTAAAAAGATACCTTTTCCCCTGAAGTCTCAGCACATTTGGTAAGTGAATGTGCAACTACAGGAGGGTCTGTGTGTGTGTGTGTCTGAGTGATTTGGACAGTGTACAACCAAAGCTGTTAGTCAGAGCTGTTTCCAGGCAAACAAACCCCTTTTTATATAGTAAATGTCACATGGGACATTTGACACATGCATTGCCGCAGTTACCTCTGAAGACTGAAAGGAGCCCTTCACTTAGCAAGGTTTAGGGAATGCCAGAAACTTGCCACTTAAATTGCCAACCTAAATTACTAATAGTAAACTTTTCCGGGATCTGTCAAACACTGCATGCTGTCAAATTTGTAATATTCAAAGATTTAAAACTCTGTATGTCAGCCGTTAATGTTGGTTTAAATTTATGTTTCAATCCCTCACTCTGCTTAAAACAAGACTTGTAGCATCTCAGAAACAACTCAAAGCATGGAACATCCAATGAATTATATTGAATGCTGTCGTGCAAGCAGTAATTCTATGCACAGCAAGATTCCACTAACAACAATGTAATGAATGATCAGTTGGTCTGTTCTTGGTGATGTTGGCTGTAAAAGGAGAGTTGGAATCCAGGGGAAGTGAAGCATCGTTTCCTCAGTATTGCCCTGAAGTGTCAGCTTAGGTTCTGTGCTCAAGCCCTGGAGTAGAGTTTGATATATTTGTTAACTTATTAGCAAATTCGATAGCAGCAGAGGAAAAGACCACTCAGCCCATCGTGCCTGTGCTGGCTCTTTGAAAGATCTATCCAGTTCGTCCCACTCCTCCCTGCTCGTTCCCCATAGCCCTGCACATTTTTCCTTTTCAAGTATTTATCCAATTTCCTTTTGAAAGTTAATATTGAATCTGCTTCAACCACCCTTTCAGGCAGCACATTCCAGATCACAATAACTCATTGTGTTAAAAAATAACTCATAATTTCCCCTAAGGTTCTTTTGCCAATTACCTTAAATCTGTAATAAAAACAGAAAGTGCTGGAAAAACTCAGCAGGTCTGGCAGCATCTGTGGAGAGAGAAGCAGAATTAACGTTTCGTTAACTCTGCTTCTCTCTCCACAGATGCTGCCAGACTTGCTGAGTTTTTCCAGCACTTTCTGTTTTTATTACAGATTTCCAGCATCTGCAGTATTTTGCTTTTACCTTAAATCTGTGTTCTCTGATTACTGACCCTCCTACTCTATTAAAACTCCTCATAATTTTGAACACCTCTATTAAATTTCCCCTTAACCTTCTCTGCTCTAAGGAGGGCAATCCCAGATTCTCCAGTGTCTCCACATAACTGAAGTTCCTTATCCCTTCTATCATTGTTTCTGTATATTGCTAAAAATACTAGCTGCAGTAATAGCCCTGTTTTTCTTTCAGTGGCTTACCAGAACTGGGAAGCACCAATATTTGCAATGGTGCCCTGTTAGTATATTAGTATTTGCAAGTTGTCACTAAGTTGGAGTCAGTATATACAAGGGGGTTGGGGCTGGGTTTATATTAATGTAGACAGGGGGTCACTGTCTGTGTGTCAGCATCTGCAACAGCTCCCCCAGGAGTGAGTCAATATCTGCAGTGAGTCCCTGCGTCTGTTTGAAAGTCATTGTTTTACCACAATCAGAACTTGCCTTCACCATTTAAAAAAAAGCCCAAGGGATTTCAAAAGTATAGATATATGTACAGAATCATAGAATGGTTACAGCACAGAAAGAGGCCATTTGGCCCGTCATGTCTGTGCCAGCCCTCTGCAAGAGGAAGTCCCCATAGCCCTGCACATTTTTTCTCTTCAGATAATTATCCAGTTCCCTTTTGGAGGCCTTATTGAATCTACCTCCACCACACTCTCAGGCAGCGTGTTCCAGATCCACAAGATGCATTTATTGTCAACATCTGCACAGTATATACAGGAAACACACTGAACTCAGAAGGGATAGATTCGGGGAGGTGACAGAAACAGATGGGTTAGTCACGTATGTCATTTGTCACAGTATTTATAAGTTTTATTTGTATTTAAAGAGACCAGTCTGAGTCCTTGATTTAACCAAAACATTGTATCCACGCATTTCAAATTTCAAGGCGATTAGAGTAACTTCTTTGCAAACTGTTGTGAGTGTTCATTACTTTTTAACAATGGCAGTCTCTGAGACTTAACCATGGAATATTGTGGTTTTAATAATGTAACACGACAGCTTTTATTTAAGCAGTTGACATTTGTGTTTATTATGCTCATGTAACTTGCTGTAAAATAATTGTTCCTTCAGGAATTTTATATAATCAGTTTCCTTACAGACGCTTGTGAGAATTTAACTGTTCGTTGCCATGATTGCTGTAGAAATAGATGAACTAGTGCAGGGCTGAGTCATATTGAACAGGGAAGATCCCAGGATGGAATGGCAGCCAGTGATGAGTTTAGCCGATCTCAGTCGGGATCATGGGACCGGATCTCAATATCTCCTGGATTAGAATCGTTTTAGGATTCCCACTCCTTGTCAGAATGCAATTCATGCTGAAAAGCACATGTTGTGTGAGGCCAGTTCCCTCCTGGCTTGGCTGTGATGCTACCCATAGTCTAATAGCTGCTGATGGTCACTCATGCAGATTGAATGCTTGCCTGAGGGATCAATGTCCCACTGCGTATGCGGACTCTTACTGCAGCAAGGAGCCAGTGCCTTCAGGAACGGAGGGGAGAAAAGGAACGAGGAAATGCAACTGCAGGAAACAATTGGCATTTAAAACGATCGTTGAAGTGTCTTTAGTTAGTAGAGCTGTAGTTAATTTCTGGGTATAGGAGCTTTGAAACAAGCAGTATTCACCCCTGTGCTCACTGCCCTGCATTGGCTCCCAGCCCGGCAACGTCTCGCTTTTAAAATTTTCATCCTTGTTTTCAAATCCTCCATGGCCCGCGCCCCTCCCTATCTCTGTAACCTCCTCCGGCCCCACAAACTTCCGTGATCTCTGCACTCCTCTAATTCTGGTCTCTTGCCGATCCCCAATTTTAATTGCTGCACCATTGGCAGCCATGCCTTCTCATGTCTAGGTCCAAGGCTCTGGTATTCCCTCCCTAAACCTCACCACTTCTCTCTCCTGCTTTGTGGGGATCCTTAAAATCTATATCTTAGACCAAGATTTCAGTCATCTATCCTAATGTGTCCTCTTGTGGTTCGGTTGTTTTTTACTACATTAAAGATAGTTTTTTTTTAAAGTTGAGTTGTGGAGAGATCCTGATGTAAAACTTGTAAAGAGGTCAATGTTTCTTGTAAAGAGGTCGATGTTTCTTGTAAAGAGGTCAATGTTTCTTGTGCCTCTAGTTTGTTTGTTTGTTTGTTTAGTTTTTACTACTGTCCTCCCGGCCTCTAGCAGTGATGAGGACATTGTGGACCGGAACGTTCTAACAATGGTATTTATTTCAGGTCGCAGTCTGTATACACAAAGTTGGTTTTGTGCCCAAACGACACGATAAAGTGGGCAACATGTAACTTTAAAGGAGCAGACCTTCCTAATTAGGCTTGAGAGCAGAGATATTGTTAGAGTCTAGCCTTCCATAAATAGCACTGCTTTAAAGGTAGCGTTTTACTGCATTCAACCTCTGCGCAAAAACCCAGGTCTGTGGATTGCTCCTAATACACAATGGGATTCCCAATGGGAGTAGAGATTAAATGTTCTGTTACTGGAGAACAGTGGTGTGGAACAAATGCGCTCTGTTTTCAAAGCACTCCCTGATACCCGTGTGAAATTCCCTCACCTTTTCAGAAAAGAAGAATCTTCAGAACTCATTGTTGATTATGGGAGCTTGCTGTGCGCAAATTGGCTGCCATGTTTCCAACATTACAGCAATGACTAAACTTCAAAAAAAGTACTTTGTTGGCTGTAAAGCATTTCACAAGGTCTTGAGGTCGGAAAAGAGACTATATAAATGCAAGTCTTTCTTTTGTTTCTTTTATGGGTGGGCAGAGATTAGCAACAGGACGGAGGATCTTCAGATGAGATGTTAAACTGACATTCCGTCTACTCCCTTCGGGTGGATGTAAAAGATTCCATGGTACTATTTCGAAGAAGAGCAGGGGAGTTCTCCCCAGTATCATGGCCAATATTTATCCATCAACTAACATCACTAAAACAGATTGCCTGCTAGTTGGAGCTTGCTGTGCGCATTTCCTACATTAGAACAGTGACTGCACTTCAAAAGTATTTCACTGGCTGTAAAAAGTGTTTTGGGATGTCTTGAGGCAATGAAAGGCATGATAGAAATATCGATCTTTCTTTCCTCCACCTCTTTTCTCCCTGAAATCTCCCAGTGGAACCATTTCCAGGTCTCTGCTGCTGCCACTCGCCTCCTCATCCTTATCAGTTCATTTTAGTCTTTTTGAGGTCCATCTTCAGTACTCTGCCCAAGTGGCCATTGTTCATGTGTGAAGGGCGGCACAGTGGAGCAGTGGTTAGCACCGCAGCCTCACAGCTCCAGCGACCCGGGTTCGATTCCGGGTACTGCCTGTGTCTGCGTGGGTTTCCTCCGGGTGCTCCGGTTTCCTCCCACATGCCAAAGACTTGCAGGTTGATAGGTAAATTGGCCATTAGAAACTGCCCCTAGTACAGGTAGGTGGTAGGGAAAATATAGGGACAGGTGGGGATGTGGTAGGAATATAGAATTAGTGTAGGATTAGTATAAATGGGTGGTTGATGGTCGGTGCAGACTCGGTGGGCCGAAGGGCCTGTTTCAGTGCTGTATCTCTAAACTAAACTAAACTAAATAAATCTCCCCCCTCAAATCTAAATCAGGGGACACAATCACTGACCAACGCAAGCAAATGGACCGCTGGGTGGAGCACTACCTAGAACTGTATTCCAGGGAAAATGTTGTCACTGAGACCGCCCTCAATGCAGCCCAGTCTCTGCCAGTCATGGATGAGCTGGACGAACAGCCAACAAAATCGGAACTCAGCTTTGCCATTGATTCTCTAGCCAGTGGAAAAGCCCCTGGGAAGGACGGCATAACCCCTGAAATAATCCAGAGTGCTGAGCCTGCTATACTCTCAGCACTCCATGAACTGCTTTGCCTGTGCTGGGACGAGGGAGCAGTACCACAGGACATGCGCGATGCCAATATCATCACCCTCTATAAGAACAAGGGTGACCGCAGTGACTGCAACAACTACCGTGGAATCTCCCTGCTCAGCATAGTGGGGAAAGTCTTCGCTCGAGTCGTTTTAAACAGGCTCCAGAAGCTGGCCGAGCGTGTCTACCCTGAGGCACAGTGTGGCTTTCCAGCAGAGAGATCCAACATTGACATGCTGTTCTCCCTTCACCAGCTAGAGGAGAAATGCCGCGAACAACAGATGCCCCTCTACGTTGCTTTCATAGATCTCACCAAAGCCTTTGACTTCGTCAGCAGACATGGTCTCTTCAGACTAGTAGCAAAGATCGGATGTCCGCCAAAGCTACTAAGTATCATCACCTCATTCCATGACAATATGAAAGGCACAATTCAGCATAGTGGCGCCTCATCAGACCATTTTCCTATCCTGAGTGGTGTGAAACAGGGCTGTGTTCTCGCACCGACACTGTTTGGGATCTTCTTCTCCCTGCTGCTCTCACTTGCGTTCAAGTCTTCAGAAGAAGGAATTTTCCTCCACACAAGATCAGATGGCAGGTTGTTCAACTTTGCCCGTCTAAGAGCGAAGACCAAAGTACGGAAAGTCCTCATCAGGGAACTCCTCTTTGCTGACGATGCTGCATTAACATCTCACACTGAAGAATGTCTGCAGAGACTCATCGACAGGATTGCGGCTGCCTGCAATGAATTTGGCCTAACCTTCATCCTCAAGAAAATGAACATCATGGGGCAAGATGTCAGAAATGCTCCATCCATCAATATCGGCGACCACGCTCCGGAAGTGGTTCAAGAGTTCATCTACCTATGCTCAACTATCACCAGTAACCTGTCTCTCGATGCAGAAATCAACAAGCGCACGGGAAAGGTGTCCGCTGCTATGTCCAGACTGGCCAAGAGAGTGTGGGAAAATGGCGCACTGACACGGAACACAAAAGTCTGAATGTATCATGCCTGTGTCCTCAGTACCTTGTTCTATGGCAGCGAGGCCTGGACAACGTCTGTCAGCCAAGAGTAACGTCTCAATTCATTCCATCTTCGCCGCCTCCGGAGAATACTTGGCATCAAGTGGCAGGACCGTATCTCCAACGCAGAAGTCCTCGAGGCGGCCAACATCCCCAGCATATACACACGACTGAGTCAGTAGCCCTTGAGATGGCTTGGCCATTTGAGCCGCATGGAAGATGGCAGGATCCCCAAGGACGCATTGTACAGCGAGTTCGTCACTGGTATCAGACCCACCAGCCGTCCATGTCTGCACTTTAAAGACGTCTGCAAACGCGACATGAAGTCCTGTGACATTGATCGCAAGTCGTGGGAGTCAGTTGCCAGTGATCGCCAGAGCTGGCAGGCAGCCATAAAGACGGGGCTAAAGAGTGGCGAGTCGAAGAGACGTGGCTGTTGGCAGGAAAAAAGACAGAAGCGCAAGGAGAGAGCCAACTGTGTAACAGCCCCGACAAAAGTCTGTCACTCTAGAATTGGCCTTTATAGCCACTCCAGGCGCTGCTTCACAAACCACTGACCACCTCTAGGCGTTTACCCATTGTCTCTCGAGACAAGGAGGTCAAAGAAGAAGAAGATTGCTACAATTACATAGAATTTACAGACACAGAAACTGGCCAGTCAGACTATGCTGGTGTTTATGCTCCACCCAAGCCTCGTCCCATACTTCTTCATCTAACTCCATCAGCGTGTCCTTCTATTCTTTTCTCCCTCATGTGTTTATCCAGCTTCTCCGTAAATTTATCTATGCTATTCACCTCAATTACCCCCTGTGGTAGTGAGTTCCGCATTCTCACCAGAAGTTTCTCCTGAATTCCTTATTGGATTTAATAGTGACTAACTTATATTTATGGCCCCTAGTTCTGGTCACTGCCCTGAGTAGAAACATCTTCAATATGTTTATCGTAACAAACACCTTCAGAATTTGAAAGACCTCTATCAGGTCACACCTCTGCCTCCTCTCTTCTAAAGGAGAGAGCTCCAGACCATTCTCAAATTCTGATAAGACATCACCAAATTTTCCTCTTCAATTTTCCTGCAATTTAATGGGCTATTTCCGTGGAATTTTCTTTCTGTTTGCTCACTACCCCGTTTCCGTTCTGCCTTATCCTGAAATGGGCCTAGCGAGTGGAAATCACAGGTTTGTTGACAATTGACTCTATCCCTATGGGCAGGATGGAGAAGTGTGTATCCTGCCTGTTCTGTTGTGTACATCCTGTGAGGCTCCAGTTTATAAGAAGGACCGCACTCCCCAATCAAGCAGGTTGTCTTATCCAGAAACACATTTCACATAAAGGCTGACGGGATGCACCTGTTCTCTGTTAATTAACGATCTCTCTTTTGGGCCTCCTTATCTCGAGAGACAATGGATACGCGCCTGGAGGTGGTCAGTGGTTTGTGAAGCAGCGCCTGGAGTGGCTATAAAGGCCAATTCTGGAGTGACAGGCTCTTCCACAGGTGCTGCAGAGAAATTTGTTTGTTGGGGCTGTTGCACAGTTGGCTCTCCCCTTGCGCCTCTGTCTTTTTTCCTGCCAACTACTAAGTCTCTTCGACTCGCCACAATTTAGCCCTGTCTTTATGGCTGCCCGCCAGCTCTGGCGAATGCTGGCAACTGACTCCCACGACTTGTGATCAATGTCACACGATTTCATGTCGCGTTTGCAGACGTCTTTATAACGGAGACATGGACGGCCGGTGGGTCTGATACCAGTGGCGAGCTCGCTGTACAATGTGTCTTTGGGGATCCTGCCATCTTCCATGCGGCTCACATGGCCAAGCCATCTCAAGCGCCGCTGACTCAGTAGTGTGTATAAGCTGGGGGTGTTGGCCGCTTCAAGGACTTCTGTGTTGGAGATATAGTCCTGCCACCTGATGCCAAGTATTCTCCGAAGGCAGCGAAGATGGAATGAATTGAGACGTCGCTCTTGGCTGGCATACGTTGTCCAGGCCTCGCTGCCGTAGAGCAAGGTACTGATTAACGATAACATAAACAAAAAGAAACAATCTTTTTTATTAATTCATTCTGGGAACGTGGGTGTTACTCGGAAGACCAGCATTTATTGTCCATTGCTAGTTTTCCTTGAGGAGGTGGTGGTGGTGAGGTACCTTCTTGAACGGCTGCAGTCCGAATGCTGAAGGTATACCCACAGTGTTGGGTCAAAACCCTGGAACTCTCTCCCTAACAGCATTGTGGGTGTCCCCACACCATATGGTGAAGGCAGCTCACCACCACTTTCTTGAGAGCAATTAGGGTTGGGCAACAAATACAGGCCTTGTCAGCGAAGCTCACATCCCCAGAAAGAATTTTCTTTAAAAGGACAGGATCGGGTTCAGTTGTGATGCCTATCAAGGTGAAATAGTCTCCCTACTGTCCAGGACCACACTTGAAGAATGGTCATTTGGTTGAGACAACAGTGGCAACTAGTGCCCTTGAAACGACGGCACAGCAGGAGGGCGGTGCCTTCATGGGAGGATGAACAGAATAAGGAAAATAATTGGAGTCACAGACGACATCTAGTGATGGTGTTGTTGCATCACCTTGGTTGGTGAGTTTTAGCATAAAGACACCGACACTTCTTTATATTACACTTACTTCAGCTGGTGATTGTCTGACTTCCTCTAAGTATAAAAGGAGGGCAGTGCAGGCATTATCTCAGCCTGTCTGTGGGCCTGTCCCATCGCTGAAGGTCTATTTTTGGAGCAAAAGTTCCGGCTAGTGCTGAGTAATCCACAGCAGACACACTGACTACTTCCTGTCAGCCCCAGAGAGGCAAAGCCTTTCCATTCATTACTTACTTATTTTGCTGCAGACACAGAAAGGGTGTGTTTTAATGAAACGCAGCCTTTAATGAACCTTTCAGACAGTGTCTCAATGGACTGTATTTGCAGTCCTGTTGGGGAATAGTTGAAAGTAGTGATAAAGCCTCAGTTATTAATGAGTTCAAAATCTCTGTGTTGAGTGATCTGATCTCAGTCAGGATGGTAGCAGAAGTGTAATAATTAACCTTGGGGCTCTGGCAGGAGAGAGAGAGAAAGACTTGTATTTATATAACACCTTCCATGACCTCAGGACATCCCAAAGTGTTTAACAGCTAATAAAGTATGAGTAAAGTGTAGTTACTGATGTAATGTAGGAAATACGGCAGCCAATTTGGGCACAGCAAGCTCCCACAAACAGCAGTGTGCTAATTACCAGATAATTTTTTTTTAGTGATTTTCATTGCTCCACCATTGGCACCCATGCCTTAAACTACCTAGGCTCTAAACTCTGGAATTTCCTCCCTAAACCTCTCCGCCTCTCTCTCCTCCTTTAACATGCTTCTTAAAATAGGGCGGCACAGTGGCGCAGTGGTTAGCACCGCAGCCTCACAGCTCCAGGGACCCGGGTTCGATTCCGGGCCTGTGTGGAGTTTGCAAGTTCTCCTTGTGTCTGCGTGGGTTTTCTCCGGGTGCTCTGGTTTCCTCCCACAAGCCAAAAGACTTGCAGGTTGATAGGTAAGTTGGCCATTATAAATTGTCACTAGTATAGGTAAGTGGTAGGGAAATATAGGGACAGGTGGGGATGTTTGGTAGGAATATGGGATTAGTGCAGGATTAGTATAAATGGGTGGTTGATGTTCGGCACAGACTCGGTGGGCCGAAGGGCCTGTTTCAGTGCTGTATCTCTAATCTAATCTATTCTAATCTAATCTAATCTAATCTACCGCTTTGACCAGGTTTGTGGTCACCTGTCCTAATATGTCTTGATTTGGCTCAGTGTCAAATTTTGTTTGGTAATTGCTCCTGTGAAGCATCTTGGGATGTTTTATTGTGTTAAAGGCACTATAGAAATGTATGTTGTTGTTGTTCTATATGAAGTGAGTTGGGCAGCCTCAATCCAGATGCTAACGGGCTTGGAACTACAGCACAAAACTGCCCCTAACTGTGGCTAAATTGACTTACACCCATCCCTAGATGACCTGGGAAGTAGCGGTGCACCTTCTTCTTCAATCACAGCAGTCTGTGTGGTTCTTGTTATTCTTTTGTCTTGCTAGGCCCCTGCAGAGGTCAGTTAAGAGCCAACTATATTGGTATGGGACTGGAGTCACATCGAGACCAGACCGGGCAAGGATATTCGCGAAGCAGTTGGGTTTTTTACGACAATCTAACAGCTCGCGGTCACTTTTGCTAATACCAGCTTTCTATTTCCAGATATTTTACACTGAATTCAATTTCTCAAACTGGTCTGTTGGGATTTGAACTGTGTTTCTAATCCAGCAGAAGAGTCACGAGAGTGCTGCACTCACACACTACTGACACTTGTGGATGAAATGAGAAGGTGTTATTATCCTAATCAATGAGCGCAGCATTTTTATAAAATCATAAACAAAAGATGCTCTGAGCAGGGAATACTCCATTGCCAGGGAAACAAGAGCAACCTTATTATAAATAGGCAGAGTGGTGATGTGCTGCAATAAATGGCAATAGAAAATATCACTTGGCTTGTTGAATGGATAAAAGAAGGTTTGTGAGACTGGAAACCAAAGAGGCTCTGGTACAGGGTTGGAAAAATAAAACAAGAGTAACTTCATCAGTTGCCACACTCTGTAGTGATGGGGCTAAACTTTTATGTAACGATTAAAAGCCCTTTGACAGATCCACAGTAATTCCTTTGATTGACTATTGTGATTCCACTTGAAGCCATGTCAGATCTCCTTAAAGAAAGACATGCATTTATATAATTCCTTTTATGAACTCAGGATCTCCCAAAGTGATTTACAGCCAATGAAGTACTATTTCAAGTCTAGTCACTGTTGTAATGAAGGAAACACGGCAGCCAATTTGTGCACAGCAAGCTCCCACAAACAGCAATGTGATAATGACCAGATCATCTGTTTTAGTGATGTTGGTTGAGAGATAAAAAGCAAGGCTAAATAGGATTAGGGCAAAGGAACAAGAGCATAGGGTCTTAATCGCAAATAGCTGTGCCACCAATGGTGGAATGGAGGGGGCTATAGATGCAGAGGAGGCCTATCTAATATCCTATGACTCCACCCATTCAATCGCTGGAGGGCAAGTTTTGCGGAAAAAGGTTATGTGCAAATTGGCTGGCATATTTGGTGACATTACAGCAGTAGAAACAGAGAAATTTTACAGCACAGCAAGGGAGGCCATTCATCCCATTGTGTCTGTGCCAGCTGGAAGAAAGCTATCCAACCTAATCCCACTTTCCAGCTTTTGGTCCATAGCCCTTCCAGTACACACCCAAGTATTCTTAAATGCGAGGAGGGTTTCTGCCTCTACCACCCTTTCAAGCAGTGAGCTCCAGACCCCCTTTCACCAATTACTTTAAATCTATGTCCCCTGGTCACTGACCTCTCTTCTAAGGAAAATATTCATGCCATCATTAAGACCACCTATTTCCACCACCGTAACATCACCCAACTTCACCCCTGTCACAGCTCATCTGCTGCTGAAACTGTCATTCATGCCTTCGTTACCTCTATACTTGACTATTCCAATGCACTCCTGGCTGGTCTCCCACATTCTACTCTCCATAAACTTGGAGCTCATCCAAATCCCTTCTGTCCATGTCTTAACTCGCACGTTCCCCTATCACCCCTATGCTCGCTGACCTACAGGAAAGCAAAGTCTTGATTTTAAAATTCTCATCCTTGTTTTCACCACTACCTATCTCTGTAATCTCCTCCAGCCCCACAACCCTCCCAGATATCTGCACTTCTCCAATTCTGGCCTCTTGCGCATCCCTGATTTTAATTGCTCCAACATTGGTGACCGTGCCTTCATTTGTCTAGGCCCCAAACTCTAGAATACCTTCCCTACACCTCTCTGCCTCTCTAACTTGCTTTCCTCCTTTAAGATTCTTCTTAAAACCTACCTCTTTGACCACCTTTTGGTCATTTGATGTAATATCTCCTTGTGTGGCTCTGTGTCATATTTGATTTTATAATGCTCCTGTAAAATGCCTTGAGGTGTTTTATTACATTAAAGGCGCTATATAAATATAAGTTCCTTTCCACTCTATCTAAGTCCCTCGTAATTTTAGCTAATAAAGTAAAATATCTCATATGCCTTCTTAATCAATTTATTTACCTGTCCTGCTGATTTCAGAGATCGATGGACATGCACTCCAAGGTCTCTCTGTTCCTCCACAATTCTCAGTGTTCTCCCATTTATTTTGTATTCCCTTGCCTTGTTGCCTTGTTTGTCTTCCCCAAATGCATCACCTCACGCTTCTCTGGATTGAATTCCATTTGCCACTGTTCCGCCCATCTGGCCAGTCCGTTGATATCTTCCTGCAGTCGACAGCTTTCTCACTCATCAACAATAACATAGCCAATTTTTGCATCATCTGCAAACTTCTTAATCATACCCCTTACATTCAAGTTTAAATCATTGGTATATGCCACGAACAGCAAGGGACCCAGTACTGAGTCGTGTGGAATCCCACTGGAAACAGTCTTCCAGTCACAAAAACATCCAGCGACCATTATCCTTTGCTTCCTGCAACTGAGCTAATTTTGGATCCAACTTGCCACTTGTCCTTGAATCTCATGGGCTGTTATGTTTCTGACCAGTCTGCCATGTGGGATCTTGCCAGAAGCCTTGCCAAAATCCATGTAGACTGCATCAAACCCGTTGCCCTCATTGACCCTCCTTATTACCTCCTCAGAAAATTCAATCAAGTTAGTCAGACAAGAGATACATGATGACCATCCGTAATTTATCCATGCCTTTCTACTGTCCCTCAGTTTATACTGTCCCTCAGAGTTTTTTCTACTAATTTAGCGAGGTTAGGCTGACTGGCCTGTAATTATTCGGTCTTTCCAATTCTATGTAAATGGCATGTTGGCCCTTATTGCAAGGGAATTGGAGTACAGAAATAATGAAGTCTTGCTACAATTGTACAAGGTTTTTGGTGAGACCACATCTGGAGTACTGATAGTTCTGGTCTTCACATTTAAGAAAGGATATACTTGCAATGGAGGCGGTACAGCAAAATTTCACCTAATTGGTCCCTGGGATGAGGGTGTTGTCCCACAATGAAAGGCTGAGTAAACTGGGCCTGTATTCTCTGGAGTTTAGAAGAATGAGAGGTGATCTCATTGAAACATACAAGATTCTGAAGTGGCTGAATAGGGCAGACACTGAGAGATTGTTTCCACTGGTCGGGGAATCTAAAACACAGGGGCACAGTCTCCGGATAAGGGGCCGATCATTTAGGACTGAGATGAGGAGGACTGTCTTCACTTATTGTGAATCTTTGGGTTGTGAATGCTCCATCATTGAATACATTTAAGGCTGGGATAGACAGATTTTTGGTCTCTCAGGGAATCAAGGGATATGGCGAACAAGCGGGAAAATGGAGTTGAAGCCCAAGATCAGCCATGATCATATTGAATGGCGGAGCAGACTTGATGAGCCATATGGTCTACTCCTGCTCCTATTTCGTGTGTTCTTGTATCTCTTCCTTCCTTTTAAAACAATGGTGCAATGTTAGCTCTCCTCCAGTCCTCCAGCACCACACCTGTAGCCAGAGAGGATTGGAAAATGATGGTCAGAGCCTTCACGATTTCTTCCCTTGCTTCCCTTAGCAGCCTGGGATACATTTAATCTGGGTCTGGTGATTTATCCACTTTTGAAAGATGCTAACCCCTCAATATTTCCCTGCTCACGATGTTTATAGCATTCAATATTTTGCACTGCTCCTCCTTAACTACAATGTCTGTTTTATCCCCCTATTTTGTGAAAACGACTTTGGGTTTTCCTTGATTGTACTTGCCAATATTTTTTCATCCCCTCTTCTTGCTTTCCTAATTTCCCTTTTAATTTCACCCCTGCATTTTTTTACTCCTCTAGGTTTTATGCAGTATTGACCTCTTGATATCTGACATAAACCTCCCTGTTTTGCCTTGTCCTACTCTGTATGCTCTTTGGTGGTATACTCCGGTGGTAGGGAGGGGCTCTAGATTTGGGATTCCCACCCTTTTTCTTTCAAGGAAAATATTTGCTCTGAGCCCTCTCTATCTCCTGCTTGAATAGTTCCCATGGCTCTAACACTGATTTACATTCCAGTAGCAGTTTGCAGTTCACTTTTGCCAAATCACATCTCTGCTTAGTAAAATTGGCCTTTTCCCAATTTAAAACCTTTGTCCTTTTCCATAACCACGGTAAATCTAACTGAATTATGATCACTTCCACCGGAGTGCTCCCCAACTGATACCCCTTCCACCTGCCCAACTTCATTCCCTAAAATGAAGTCCAGAACCTTCCCCTCCTCTTGCTGGGCTTGTTACATCCTGGCAAAAAAAGTTCTCCTGAATGCATTTTAAGAATTCTGCTCCCTCCATACCTTTTCTGCTGATTTTTATCCCAGATAATATTCGGGTAGGTGAAATCCCCTGCTATTACTTCCCTATTGCTTTTGGATTGCTCAGCAATTTGCTGACATATTTGATCCACTGTTTGGTCAGCGACATCACTACAGAAGTAACTTGTTGTTTATGTTTATGTTTAGAGATACAGCACTGAAACAGGCCCTTCGGCCCACCGAGTCTGTGCCGACCATCAACCACCCATTTATACTAATCCTACACTAATCCCATATTCCTACCACATCCCCACCTGTCCCTATATTTCCCTACCACCTACCTATACTAGGGGCAATTTATAATGGCCAATTTACCTACCAACCTGCAAGTCTTTTGGCTTGTGGGAGGAAAACCTATGAAACACTTTGGGATGTTCTGAGTACATACAATGTATAGATCTGTTCATAAAAATCCCGCCAAAAATCCCCTATAAACAATTAACTGCGAAATATTTCTCCTTACTCTACCAGTAAATCCCAGTCTGCCACCGACCTGAGAGCACCCCCCTCCCACATCCCACAGAGACCATTGTACGCCAGAGAGTGATTTGCTTTGTCTTCATTGGGTGCAGATTATTGACAGATTTACACGAATCCCCTCATAATTTCTCGTGTTTCACGGAGCTTGTTCATTAGCTGACGAGCGATACACCATAATTCCTGGACAGATTGGATATGATTGGATAATTTCCCTGTCAATCAACACCTGAAACGACACTGCAGTAAATGGGACTGATCTTTTTGCACATAAGTAATGAAAATTGGCACTGACCCACACAAGGAGATATGAGGGACAGGTGACCAAAAGCTTGGTTAAAGAGGAAGATTTTAAGGAATGTCTTAAAGGAGGAGAGAGAGGTAGAGATACGGAGAAGATTAGGGAGGGAATTCCAGAGCCTTGGGCCTAGACAGCTGAAGACATGGCTGCCAAGGCGGAGCGATGAAAATCGGGGATGTGCGCGAGGCCAAAATTGGAGGAGCTCAGAGATATTTTATATCGTATTCAGACAATATAGACAGAAAAGTATATTATATGATGGGATGCTGCAAGTCGATTTACACTCATACTGCAGGAAAATCAACTTAAAAACAATTATTCACAAGTCTAGTCCAACTTAACTACAGATTCGACCTGAAAAGGTAATAAATGCCAACACTCTTGAGTTTGTTGGAGTACCTTAAGCTTTACTCTATATGGCTTTCAGAAATTAAACATTACACATGCACTACATAATTAAAGATTACACGTAGGAATTCCAGTAAAATAGCACTAAAATCCCAGTGAATATTACTGGAAAAATCAATGCTGCAAATGATGCCCACAGACTCTCACCTAGTCTGTGTCTTTAATCTTACCAAGTTCCCACTGATCGATGATCAGTCGTTCAGGAGGGATCTTCTTCCAATAGCTGGCCTGGCTATCTGGACTGTAGTGTCAGATAAAGGAAAGGGACCCCCTTATAACCAGGACTGACCCTCACTCTCCCCTCATGCACATGCCACAGGGCTCAGTGTTAGGGTCTTTCCCTGCATGATCAATCATTGTGTGTGATCAATAACTTTTCCTATACTGCCTGGACCACCCCACACACACATTGCATTTGCTTCTACATTCCAAGCCTCACTCGTACCTAATTTCTTGTCATTAAAAGACTCCATTTTATTATCCATATCCTACCTTCTTGTAATTCCAGGCCTTTAGTCATTTACTGTCCATATCTTGTCTTAGGAATACAGCACATAGGACATTCCATACCCATTTCTGTTGAGTGTTTACTTGTACAAGTGAATTGACCGTTTAATATTTTTAACTTACTTAACCCTTGTGTTCCCACAAAGATCAAGCTAGCAAATTCAACAGTGTCCGCTTTGACTTCATCCCATCGTGTCTTATGTACATTCTCACAGGATAGCAGGTATAACTGACCAGTGGTGTACCGCAGTGATCGGTGCTGGGACCCTTGCTGTTTGTAGTGTACATTAATGTTTTAGACGTGAATATAGGAGGTATGATAAGTAAGTTCGCAGATGATAATAAAATTGGTGGTGTTGTAAATAGTGAGGAGGAAAGCCTGAGATTACAGGATGATATAGATGGGCTGGTAAGATGGGCGGAGCAGTGGCAAATGGAATTTAATCCTGAGAAGTGTGAGGTGATACATTATGGCAGGATTAACAAGGCAAGGGAATATACAATGGTTAGTAGGACGCTAGGAAGTACAGAAGGTCAGAGGGACCTTGGTGTACTTGTCCATAGATCACTGAAGGCAGCAGCACAGGTAGATAAGGTGTTAGGAAGGCATATGGGATACTTGCCTTTATCAGCCGAGGCACAGAATGTAAGAGCAAGGAGGTTATGATGGAGCTGTATAAAACGCTAGTTAGGCCACAGCTGGAGTACTGTGTACAGTTCTGGGCACCACACTATAGGAAGGATGTGATTGCACTGGAGAGGGTGCAGAGGAGATTCACCAGGATGTTGCCTGGGCTGGAGCATTACAGCTATGAAGAGAGACTGAAAAGGCTAAGGTTGTTTTCCTTAGAGCAGAGAAGGCTCTGAGGGGGGACCTGATTGAGGTATACAAAATTATGAGGGGCACTGATAGGATAAATAGGAAGAAACTTTTTCCCTTAGCGGAGAGCTCAATAACCAGGGGGCATAGACTTAAGGCAAGGGGCAGGAGGTTTAGAGGGGATTTGAGGAAATCTTTTTTCACCGAGGGTGGTTGGAATCTGGGTTGCACTGCCTGTGGGGGGGTGGGGGAAGGGGTGGTGGAGGCAGGAACCCTCACAACATTTAAGAAGTATTTGGATGAGCACTTGAAATGCCATAGCATACAAGGCTACGGGCCAAGTGCTGGAAAATGGGATTAGAATAGATGGGTGCTTGAAGGTCGGCACGGACACGATGGGCCGAAGGGCTGTGGGGATGGAGGAAGATTACAGAGAGAGAGAGGGGGAGGTCATGGAGGGATTTGAAAACAAGGATAAGAATTTTAAAATCAAGACGTTGCCAGCGCAATTTTTGGAAAGAGAAGGTACTGAGGACACAGGCTTGAAACACTCGGACTTTTGTGTTCCGTGTCAGTGAGCCATTTTCCCACACCCTCTTGACCAGTCTGGACATCGCAGCACTCGCCTTTCCCATGCGCTTGTTGATTTCTGCATCTAGAGACAGGTTACTGGTGATAGTTGGGCCTAGGTAGGTGAACTCTTGAACCACTTCCTGAGTGTGGTCGCCAATATTGATGGATGGAGCATTTCTGACATCTTGCCCCATGATGTTCGTTTTCTTGAGGCTGATGGTTAGGCCAAATTCGTTGCAGGCAACCGCAATCTTGTCGATGAGTCTTTGCAGACACTCTACAGTGTGAGATGTTAATGCAGCATCGTCAGCAAAGAGGAATTCCCTGATGAGGACTTTCCGTACTTTGGTCTTCGCTCTAAGACGGGCAAGATTGAACAACCTGCCACCTGATCTTGTGTGGAGGAAAATTCCTTCTTCTGAAGACTTGAACACATGTGAGAGCAGCAGTGAGAAGAAGATCCCAAACAGTGTAGGTGCGAGAACACAGCCCTGTTTCACGCCACTCAGGATAGGAAAGGGGTCTGATGAGGCACCGCTATGCTGAATTATGCCTTTCATATTGTCATGGAATGAGGTGATGATACTTAGTAGCTTTGGTGGACATCCGATCTTTGCTAGTAGTCTGAAGAGACCACGTCTGCTGACGAAGTCAAAGGCTTTGGTGAGATCTATGAAAGCAATGGAGATCTCTGCATCTGTCGTTTGCGGCATTTTCCCTCTAGCTGGCAAAGGGAGAACAGCATGTCAACGGTGGATCTCTCTGCTCGAAAGCCGCACTGTGCCTCAGGGTAGACACACTCAGCCAGCTTCTGGAGTCTGTTTAAAACGACTCGAGCCCAGACTTTCCCCACCATGCTGAGCAGGGAGATTCCACGGTAGTTGTTGCAGTTACTGCGGTCACCCTTGTTCTTTTAGAGGGTGATGATATTGGCATCGCCCATGTCCTATGGTACTGCTCCCTCTTCCCAGCACAGGCAAAGCAGTTCATGGAGTGCTGAGAGTATAGCAGGCTTGGCACTCTTGATTATTTCAGGGGTTATGCCGTCCTTCCCAGGGGCTTTTCCACTGACTAGAGAATCAATGGCATCACTAAGTTTCGATTTTGTTGGCTGTTCGTCCAGCTCATCCATGACTGGCAGAGACTGGGCTGCATTGAGGGCGGTCTCAGTGACAACGTTTTCCCTGGAGTACAGTTCTAGGTAGTGCTCCACCCAGCAGTTCATTTGGTTGCATTGTCAGTGATCGTGAGGGGGGGGGGCGATCTTCCTGATGGTTGGCCCAAAAGCTCTCTTAATGCCATCAGACATTCCTCTGATGTTTCCGGTGTCGGAGGCCAGCTGAATATGACTGCATCGGTGTTGCCAGTAGTCTTTTGCACAGCGCCTGGCTGTTCATTGTGCAGTGCTTCTGGCGACTTTAAGTGCTATGGATGTTAACTCGCTGGGGGCTTTCTTGTAGTTCAGCAGTGCAATGCACTTGTGACTATGACAGACTCCAACTCTTCAAAGTGAGATTGAAACCAGTCTGCATTCTGCTTCTCACGTTTGCCATAGGTGGTCATTGCTGAGTCATAGATGGCGTCTCTGATGTGGGTCCATTTGGTCTCTGCATCCCCTGTAGCAGTGTTTTGAAGGGCTTCTTCAAGTGAATTTAGAAACTTCTGTAACAGCTGTGGATAAGAAATTCTGTTAGTGTTGATGCGCGGGTGGCCCTTCTGCTTGGAGTGATGTAGCTTTTTTGGTTTGATTCTAACTTTGCTGCACACCAGGGAGTGGTCAGTGTCGCAGTCCACACTGTGGAAGCTGCGTGTGATTTGGACACTGTTTATTGAGGCTCACCTTGCGATGATGAGGTCCAGCTGGTGTCAATGACATGATCTTGGGTGTCTCCATGAAACCTGGTGACAGGGTTTAGTATGAAAGAATGAGTTGGTGATGCAGAGGTTATGATAGGTACACAACTCCAGCAGTCTCTGTCCATTCTCATTCATCCTTCCAATGCCATAGCGCCCAAGGCAGGAGGGCCATGAGTCATGGTTGGCCCCAACCCTGGCGTTAAGGTCCCCCAGCAGGAACAAATATTCGGTATTAGGAATGCTACTAATGATATTATGGAGTTCCTCGCAGAACTGGTCTTTAACTTCAGGTGAGGAGCAGAGTGTTGGAGCATAGATGCTGAGTAGATGTACTGGACCAGAGGCAGTGAGCAGTCGGATGGACAGTATGCGTTCCAAGCCATTTGAAGGTGGCTCTATCATGCTGAGCAAAGAGTTTCTGATGGCGAAGCCCACTCCATGCTGTCTTGGTTCTTCAGGATCCCTACCCTGCTAGTAGAAGGTACCAGCCCTTTGTTTTGCAAGCTGCAACATCAGAACTATGTGTCCTGGCCTATCGGAAGACCTTACACAAATCAACGACTCTCGGAAGACCGCCATAATTAACAACGAGCTCAGTAGACTCAATGTGGACATTGCAGCACTTCAGGAGACACGCCTCCCTGCGAGTGGATCTCTAGGTTGGTATACAGTGCAGGAATCTATCCTAAAACTTCTCATGTTGAATATTACCTCTCAAATGTGTGCAGAATCATGATCTAGATCTTAATAATCTTCCAGTGGAGCTGTAATGATGATTGAGTCCTATCTTGTTGGCACAGTGCCCATCTATACTGATTGCTCAGACAGATGGGGAGTAATTGGGTTAATTAGCTTCAAAGCACTGCCCCTTTGAGTATAATTACTCGACATTAAAGCACAATTATTAGGACTGATATTTCATTGTGACAGCATGACTGACAAAGAAGTGAAACTTTCCAGTATGAAAGAAAGAAAGACTTGCATTTATATAGCACCTTTCATGACCTTTACAGCTAACTAAGTACTTTTGAAGTGCAGTCACTGATGTAATGTCGGAAACGCGGCAGCCAAATTATGCACAGCAAGATCCCACAAATAACTGTGATAATGTCCGAATCACCTGTTTTTTTAGTGATATTGGTTGAGAGATAAATATTGGCCAGGGAGAACTCCCCTGTTCTTCTTTGAAATCAGATCGTGGGATCTTTTCTGTTCACTTGAGAGCGCAGATGGGGCCTCAGTTTAACACCTCATCTGAAAGATGGCACAACCAACAGTGCTTTACTTCAAAGTAACAAAGAACAAAGAAAATTACAGCACAGGAACAGGCCCTTCGGCCCTCCAAGCCTGCGCCGATCCAGATCCTCTAGCTTCACATGTCGCCTATTTTCTAAGGGTCTGTATCTCTTTGCTTCCTGCCCATTCATGTATCTGTCTCGATACATCTTAAAAGACGCTATCGTGCCCGCGTCTACCACCTCCGCTGGCAACGCATTCCAGGCACCCACCACCCTCTGCATAAAGAACTTTCCACACATATCCCCCCCTAAACTTTTCCCCTCTCACTTTGAACTCGTGACCCCTCGTAATTGAATCCCCCACTCTGGGAAAAAGCTTCTTGCTATCCACCCTGTCTATACCTCTCATGATTTTGTACACCTCAATCAGGTCCCCCCTCAACCTCCGTCTGACCTCTTAACTGCATGTAAAAGATCCCATGTCACTATTTGAAGAAGAGCAGGGAAGTTCCCCCGATGTCCCGGCCAACAATTATCCCTCAACCAACACCTAAAACGGATGAACCGGTCATTATTACATTGCTGTTTGTGGGATCTTGCTATGTGCAAATTGGCTGCTGTGTTTCCTACATAACAACAGTGACTACACTGCAAAAATACTTCATTGATTCAAGTGGTTTGGGATGTCCTGTGGTTGTGAAAGGTGCTATATAAAAACAATCTCTTTCTTTTTCATTTTAACCGGACCTGGCTTGGTGAGAAGTGCAGTGTAAGCATCTTGCAGAAGGACTATTTGCAGTTGTCATGACAATTAAACAGAGACAGCTCGTTGCCTGCCTAGAGACTAGTTTGTTTTTCTCCTAAAGGAACCGGGACTGAATGTTTTGCTTTTCCAGCTGTTTCCAGCTGGGATGAACAGGAACGTTAGAATCGCAGTGCTCTTGCAAGTAGTGGGGGTGAGTGTGGGGAAATCCTTTGGGTGGATTGAATGGCGGAGGCTCTACATAAAGTAGCAGAATTATTTCATGTTATATTATGTCATAATGTTAACTTAAGAGCTGGAGGGTGCTATCCACTTTAAATAACTTAGAGGAAACTTCATCAAGTAAATTACTGCTTCATTTGATTCCTTTCAGAGCAAGGAGTGTCAATCAAAATCATGGGTCTGAGTTCAGATGTGCTATCTCCATTTTTCTCAGTTTAACTAAACAGGTATTGACACAATCATCCAATAATGACTGTGATTATGTTAATTTGTACCAAGCAACCATATGTCCTTTCAGAATTATTAATTGAGGATTTTGCAGTCTGACAGCTATTTGTTTCCATGGGAATTCTGGAGATGTTATCACAGTTTGCATGATCTGCTCAATAGTTTGACATATGCTTGTTCATGAGGCAACTGTGTGAATCCCCTAAAGAAGTATCTTGTTAATAAATCTCCATTCCAACCTATGTGTGTGTCCCCTAAATAATCCCCATTCCAACCAATAGTGCACATCTCTTAAATAAAACTCCCTTTCAACCAGCTGTGTGCATCCTTTAAATAAACATTCCTTTCATCCAAGTTGAATGACAGCCATAAAAAATTTTAAAATTCTAAAAAAAGGAGTAATTCATTTAAATTATATTATCGTTCTGAGCCTGTCACACTTCAAAGCATCAAAATTATTTAAACAAATAAGCTAATAAGTCCTTTCTCTTCAATTACTGGTGTTTAAAATCTGCAAACATCCCTTACCAAGAGCAATTGATCTCAGGATGTCGTCTGTGGACAGAAATTAGACTAAGTAGCTTTAAAGGGACAGGTGAAGTTAAATACAACTGAATGTTAACAGCAAAATGTTGCACTGTGCATTAAATGGTATAATGCAATGTACTACAGAAGGTTACAACCTTCATTTCATGGTAAGCTATTTCCAATTGAAAATGACAGAGAAACACAGCAACTCAAAGGCCTTACCTCAACTTACCAACATCCACTGCAACCTCTACCACTAAAGAAAACTAAATTGCTTTCATATAATACCTTTCATGACCTCAAGATGTCCCAAAGCATCTTACAGCCACTGAAGTACTTGTGAAGTGTAATCACTGTTACAATGTAGCCAGTTTGTGCACAGCAAGCTCCCACAAACAGCAAAGTGGTAATGACCGAGTAATCTGTGTTTGTGATACTGGCTGAGGGATAAGCACCTCTGACAGTGCAGCACTCCCCCAGTACTGCACTGGAGTGTCAGTCTTGATTATTGTTCTTGAGCCTTGGAGTGAGGTTTGAACCCACAGCCTTCTGATTTAGGCAAGTGTGCTATCAAGGCTGACCCTTAATAAGAACAAGGGCAGCAAGTCCATAGGAACACCATCACCTCCAAATGTCCCTCCAAGTCACACATTATCCTAACTTGGACTTATATCAAAATCCCAGAGTTCCTGATGAACTGCCATTTTGGGAGCAGCTTCACCACACGGACTGTGATGGCTACAGGAGAATGTCTAGAGATGGACAATAAAAGCTGTTGTTGTCACTGACACCCACATCCCAAGCACCAATAAAAATACATTAGTCAAGCCTGCAGAGTGAACATTTGTGTTCATGTTTCCTTCATTAGAAGCAGGAACCTGTCTGCTCTTTGCTCCTTGCTGATATCCACACATCAACTGCCTATTTCCAGCAATTCTCTCTTTGTAATGCAATTTGCAGCTTTCTTTCCATGTCCCATTCCCAGAAACCCCAAAAACATAAAGCAGACACCAAGCAGGTGAAAGAAAATGTTGGAAACACACAGCAGGTCAGGCAGCATCTGCAGGGGGATAGATGGAGTTAATATTTCAGCTCAGTGACCCTTCATCAGCAAGGGGGGGCAAAATTGGTTTCCATCAGTAATACACAATGGGGTCATAGAGAATTAATGCCTGATTATCTTCTTTGTTGACTTCACTGTAGGAGAAATAGCAGCCAATTTGCACACAGCAAGCTCCCACAAGCAGCAGTGTGATAATGACCAGATAATCTGTTTTTGTGATGTTGAGTAAGGGGTAAATATTGTCCAGGACACTGGGGAGAACTCCATCCCCCACCCTTCTTTGAGATAGTGCCCTGGGATCTTTTACATTCACCTCAGAGGGCAGATGTGGCCCCTGTTTAACATCTCATCCAAAAAAACACCTTCAACAGTGGAACACTCCCTCAATCACGCACTGTGAGTGTCAACTTAGATTTTGTGCTTAAGTCCTGGAGTGGAACTTGAAACTACAGCCCTTCTGACTCAGTGATAAACGTGTTACCAACTGAACCACAGCTGATACAAGAGTTACAGATCACCAGCTGTTTCACTATTAGTCCAAGATTAATACAATTGGATATCAATTAGTCTGTTCCCTTTCCAATTGGCTGTGGCATGGCGGTGGCTCCTGGAGAATGGACCAATGGCGGGAGTGTGGGGGCGGGACGTTTTGAGGCAGAAGGTCAAGGGACAAAACCTCCAGGAATATGCCCAACCACAGTTGGCAACCCCAGTGAAAGTGCTGCCGAACCCCCGACCTTCTGATTCCGCAGCGAGAGTTGGTCACCTGGCCGACATCTTGAAGTGAAATTTTGGCTGCCAACACAAGATGGATTTGGCATGATTTTCCCTTCAATTTATACTGAGTTCTGCAAATATACCATATCATTCCTGTAGATGGCAGTCTGCGTAAACTGAACACAACTCGACAGAATAGGTGCAGATAAAATGAAAAACCGAGGTAGTGGAATCGTGGAATAAGAGCAGATGTTTGGTTTGTGGAAAGGGTGGCCAGACCAACAATGCACAAACTGTGCAGCAGTGTGGACCAAGCGTCTAGAATAGCTGTTGGCCAGTGTAATGGTGTAGCACAGCCATTTATAGACATTCCCTTACTGCAAGATGTATCACGGAGGTTGCTTTGACTGTGGCCGAGTGGAAAACAGCCAATGGCTAAACAGTCACCCATTATACATCTCTCCTGACTGCCATTTCGATTGACTTTGAGGGATAGTGGGTGGGTGATCCAAAATTCGCATCCTTGTTTTCAAGTCCCTCCATGGCCTGGCCCCTCCCTATCTCTGTAACCTCCTCCAACCCCACAACCCTCCGAGATCTCTGCGCTCCTCTAATTCCGGCCTCTTGAGCATCCCCAATTTTAATTGCTCCACCATCGGCGGCCGTTCCTTCAGCTGCCGGCACCCTAATTTGTAGAATTCCCTCCCTAAACCTCTCTTAGTCTCTCTCCTCCTTTAAGATGCTCCTTAAAACCTAGCTCTTTGACTAAGCTTTTGGTCACCTGTCCTAATATCTCATTATGCGCCTCAGTGTCAAATTTTGTTTTATAATGCTCCTGTGAAGCACCTTGGGGCGTTTTACTACATCAAAGGCGCTATATAAATGTAAGTTGTTGTTTTTCTACATTATTTCCTGAAATCAAAATTACCATCATAGTTCCGCATCAGTTTCAACAGTGGCGACAATCCTTTAACAGTTAACAAACTAGACAATTGGTCCAAGGTACCTGCTTTAGACAGGGCACTGAAAATAAGATTGAACTGTTGTGTGTCATTTTGTAATAAGTCAGACTTTAATGAAGTCATTTCTTTATTCGTCCAACTTTGGATCAAAATTCATTCGAAAACAAGTTCAAAACTGGGACTTTACCACCCACACCACCAAAATCAGTTTTCACATCTGTTGTTGGAAAACCAGCTCTTGGGATTGGTTTCTGCTGCTCTGGATTGCAAAACCCTCAGCCACGTTATACCTCTGTATTGCTGATTAATGTCAGAGTGCATTTAATCTCATCACTCCAGAATACCAACCCTACCATCTACATTAACAACGTCTAGCACTCTCCCATGCAGCCTGTTCCAGCTGTTGATCACTGTGTGTGTGTGTACATGTGTGAGTCTGTGTGAGTGGTGTATGTGCATCTGTTTGTGAGTGTGTGCGTCTGTGCATGTGTGAGTTTGTGTGTGAGTGCGCATCTGAGTGAGTATGTGCACATTTGAGTCTGTGTGTGGGCGTGCACATCTGTGTGAGTCTGTGTGAGTGTGTGTGTCTGAGTGAGTGAGCATGCATCTGTGTGAGTGTGTGTTGATCTGTGTGTATGTCTGTCTGTGTCAGAGTATGTGTGTTTGTGTGCGTGTGTGACAGCATGTGTGCACGTTTGTGTCTATGAGTGTGTGTGTGAGAGTCTGTGTGTGTATGTGTGTGTGTGTGAGACAGTCTGTGTGTGTGTGTGTGTGAGAGACAGTCTGTGTGTGTCTGAGACAGTCTGTGTGTGTGTGAGAGACAGTCTGTGTGTGTGTGAGACAGTCTGTGTGTGAGTGTGAGAGACAGTCTGTATGTGTGTGTGAGAGTCTGTGTGTGTGAGACAGTGTGTGTGTGTGAGAGAGAGTCTGTGTGTGTGGGTGTGTGTGTGTGTGAGACAGTCTGTGTGTGTGTGTGTGAGAGACAGTCTGTGTGTGTGAGACAGTGTGTGTGTGTGAGAGACAGTCTGTGTGTGTGTGTGTGTGAGACAGTCTGTGTGTGTGTGTGTGTGTGTGTGAGAGACAGTCTGTGTGTGTGAGACAGTGTGTGTGTGTGAGCGACAGTCTGTGTGTGTGTGTGTGTGAGAGAGAGTCTGCGTGTGTGTGTGAGTGAGAGAGAGAGAGTCTGTGTGTGTGTGTGTGTGTGAGACAGTCTGTATGTGTGTGTGAGAGTCTGTGTGTGTGAGACAGTGTGTGTGTGTGAGAGAGACAGTCTGTGTGTGTGTGTGTGTGTGAGAGAGAGAGTCTGTGTGAGTGTGTGTGTGTGAGAGAGAGTCTGCGTGTGTGTGAGTGAGAGAGAGTCTGCGTGTGTGTGTATGTTTTTTTATTCATTTCGCGAGATGTTGCTGTCGTTGGCTAGGCCAGCATTTATTGCCCATCCCTAATTGCCCTTGAGAAGGTGGTGGTGAGCTGCCTTCTTGAACCGCTGCAGTCTATCTGGTGTAGGTACACTCACAGTGCTGTTAGGAAGGGAGTTCCAGGATTTTGATCCAGCAACAGTGAAGAAACAGCGATATATTTCCAGTCAGGATGGTTTGTGGGTTTGGAGGGGAACTTGCAGATGGTGGTATTCCCACGGGTCTGCTGCCCTTGCCCTTCTAGGTAGAAGAGGCTATTGGTTTGGAAGTAGGCGTGGTGTATTGCTGCAGTGCATCTTGTAGATGGTACACACTGATGCCACTGTGCATCGGTGGTGGATGTGGTGCCAATCAAGCGGGCTGCTTTGTCCTGGATGGTTTTGAGCTTCCTGAGTGTTGTTGGAGCTGCCCCCATCCAGGCAAGTGGAGAGTATTCCATCACACTCCTGACTTGTGCCTTGTAGATGGAGGACAGGCTTTGGGGAGTCGGGAGGTGAGTTACTCACTGCAGAATTCCCAGCCTCTGACCTGCTCTTGTAGCCACAGTATTTATGTGGTTGCTCCAGTTCAGTTTCTGGTCAATGGTAACCCCCAGGATGTTGATAGTGGGGGATTCAGTGATGGTAATGCCGTTGAATGTCAAGGGGAGATGGTGAGATTCTCTTTTATTGTAGATTGTCACTGCCTGGCACTTGTGTGGTGTGAATGTTACTTGCCATTTATCAGCCCAAGCCTGAATATTGTCCAGGTCTTGCTGCATCTGGACACAGACTGCTTCAGTATCTGAGGAGTTGTGAATGGTACTGAACATCGTAGAATCATCAGCGAACATCCTCATGTCTGACCTTATGATGAAAGGAAGATCATTGAAGCAGCTGAAGATGGTTGGGCCTAGGACACTATCCTGAGGAACTCCTGCAGTGATGTCCTGGAGCTGAGATGATTGACCTCCAACAACCACAACCATCTTCCTTTGTACTAGGTATGACTCCAACCAGTGGACAGGTTTCCCCCTGATTCCCATTGACTTCAATTTTGCTTGGGCTACTTGATGCCACATTTGGTCAAATTCTGCCTTGATGTCGAGGGCTGTCGCTCTCACCTCATCTCATGAGTTCAGCTCTTTTGTCTGTGTTTGGACCAAAGCTATAATGAGGTTAGGAGCTGAGTGGTCCTGGCAGAACCTAAACTGAGCGTCACTGAGCAGTGTGTGTGAGAGTCTGTGTTTGTATGTGTGTCCAAATTCTCGTCCTCTGAGCTGATATAACATTACTATAGAATCAGAGCACAAGCGACTGCAGTTTGTTTTGTTTTAATTGCTGGTACGGGAACCCAGTTTAGAGAGAAACGGCGTGCTTTTGAGGTTGTGGACGTTTAGTAAAATGTTTAGCTCCAAAAAATGCAGTAGAGAATTTTTTTGAGACAAGTGGAGACATTTACACCAACAGCGAACCACTATATGCTGGGCCTCTCAACTGGATAAGACATCTGTAGTGACATTTGACAGGTTTCTCTCTCCGCGTCTTTGCCTCACTGCTGCTTAAATCTGTGATTCTACTTCTGTGCATTACTCTCCTTGTTTCTTTATGAACTCACCCAGTGTTGTGGGTAAAACAAGATTCTACTTTCCTGCGCTACAGCAGAATGACATCATTGTGATTCTACCTGATTGTTTTAGTTAGACAACCATCTATGCCATGATGATAGCAAGCTCTGTGCTTTTAGCGAACCAGGAGAGAGTTCAGTGTGTGTGTCTGATGTTCATGAGATAACTGGCTTCACTGCCACTGAAACAATGAAGGTCGGTCGAGTGAGGCTGCAGGTGGTGATGAGGTCAAGGGGGTGAACTGAGAATTTCCATGGGTTTGGATCTTCTGATTTCAAAGGGCTTTCTAATCAGCTGTTCCCCCAAACTGATAACTATCTGCCTGACTCCTGGATACCACTTCCGGTGCTGGATTGTGTCAAAGGCTTTGTACAGACTATTGATTCAGCCGCTAACACCAGTGGGCTCTGAGACATTCTTTCCAAAGCAGTAATCTGAGCTCATTAAATATTCTCCTCCCACAAAGAAAACAAGCAGAGACAGACTGAGGAAAAACAATATTACTCATAATTATAATCCTCTCTCAAACAGCATGAATGGTGTTCCCGGGATTAGTTGACGTATCAGTAACAGTACAATGTTTAACTTAAATCAGTGTATTTCCATTTTTCTGACACTTCAGTGCAGTGCTGAGTGAGTGCTGCACTGTCGGAGGTGCTGTTTTGTGAATGAGATGTTAAACCAAGATCCTGTCTGCCCTCTCATGTGGATGTAAAAAATCCCATGGCACTATTTTGATGAAGAGCAGGGGTGTTCTCCCTGGTGTCCTGGCCAATATGTATCCCTCAACCAATGTCACAAAAACAGAATATTTGGTCTTTCTCACATTGCTGTTTGTGGGAGCTTGCTGTGCACAAATTGGCTGCCGTGTTTCCTCCATTCAAAAGTACTTCATTGGTGCTTTGGGATGTCCTGAAGTTATGAAATGTAATAAATAAATACAATTCTGTCCTTTTTGTGTACTGTACTCAATTGATCCCTTTAAATTGCTCACACTAGTGACAGACCGGTAACCACCAGTACTTTAACTCAGTTAAACATGCACAGCAGGCAAGAGGGGCTGAATGGCCTTCTCATCTTCCTGTGTTCCTAGTGCTACACAATTCAAAACACTCCCTCTCCAGACACAGCCTGGGTTTGGAAAGGCAGAACCTATAATTGTCCTGCTGTCTGCGGTTTCTAATCGCAGATGTTTTTATCGCAGTTCAGGTCTGCAAAAAGTTCTGCACAGTTCAGGTCTGCAAACTCCACACACCCGCCGACAACTCCACGATGGCTCAGTCGGCAATTAAATATACCTCAGCAGAAACTTGTGAGAATTTTAAAGTTTGCTAAATATCTTTTAAAAATACAAAGGAGGTGGGAATGATCAGCAGAAGGGGAGAAACAGATGTGCGCTGGGTGTAGTCAGGGATAATTTTAGTTACTTCAGTAATTCTTGGGTTGTGCAACTAAGATCATAGTTTGGCTCCAGTGAGGCCCCAACAGTTCAGCAAGAAAAGTTTTGTTTGCGGCCAGAAAAAATGGAATTCGGAAACGAAAATAGAAAATTGTGCTAATATGCAGTGGTTGCTTGACAAGAACAACATTTATGTAGTGACTTTCATGTAGAAAATCTAAGATGTTTTGCTGCAACAGTATCAGGCAAAATCTGCCCCAAAAAGCTGTTGAGGCTGGGGGTAAATTTCAAAACTAACATTGATAGATTTTTGTTAGGCAAGGGTGTTTAGTGTTAAGGGAACCAAGGTAGGCAGATAGAGTAATAGAGTCATAGAGTTATACAGCACAGAAACAGGCCCTTTGGCCCATCGTGTCTATGCCAGCCATCAAGCACCTAACTATTCTAATCCTATTTTCCAGCACTTGGCCTGTAGCCTTGTATGCTATGGCGTTTCAAGTGCTCATCTAGATACTTCTTAAATGTTGTAATGGTTCCTGCCTCTACCACCCCTTCAGGCAGTGCGTTCCAGATTCCAACCACCCTCTAGGTGAAAAAATGTTTCCTCGAATCTCCTCTAAACCTGGTAAAGAATCCAATGGAACAGATTTTACAATTAGCATTTCAGCATCAGAATACCAGTCAGGGGTTCAGGTGCAGGACTCCGTGAGCCCTGTACAAACTTCCCAGCCTTATATTAAAATTTTTTTTTGCAGATAACTTTGGAATGAAGAATGTCTGAAGTTTTCTCGTCGGCAATTTACAATCCTGAATAACCTCACAACATTTCTCAAAAGCCTATCCAGTCTCAGGAAAGCAAACAGGCTCTGTGAATTGGATCGGTGCTTGTGGACCCAAATGAATCAGCCACTGTCAGCACAGAACAAAACGCACATTATATCCAAGAATTTACTGCCCATTGAATACTGTAAATGATGATGGACAGATGTTGGTGCATGACCAATAATATTTCTGTGCCATGGTTCAGCAATCAGAGATAAAATGGTTGATCTTCGGTCTAATGGCTTATGATGTCACCTGGCCAGCTCAACTGGATTACTGTCCAATAACTCACAAGTGTCCAGTGCCTTCAGTACAGGACATGAAGGCCCCGATTTCACTGGAATCCTGTATCTTGCTTTGGCCCCCATCAGTTAGACTTGTTTGTGCGCCAATAGGTTTTAATTGCGCTGATAGTGGCACAGCGAGGGCAACGGGGCATCTGTGACCTCAGTGAACAATGGGACCAACAGTCTGTCCCCTTAACCAATGAAACTTAAGGATTGAGAAAGAAACAGTGAAACGATAGAGAAGGAAATAGGGTGAATTAGAGTCACATCAGGTCCAGAGAGGAAAGAAAGACTGGATTAAGAGAGAGTGAAAAGAGATAAAGAAAAAGTAACAAAATAAAAAACATTTTAAATGTTACATTTTTAACATTTGACAATCTAAATCAATTCAAAAAATAAAGGAATGAGACTGCACACTTGTAATTGTTTACTTTCTGGGCTGGAGGGGTTGATTGGCAGTCATTAATAATTATTACATTGTTAAAAGCTTGCTTACGTTGTTAATTACTAGATGTAACTCTTGGTGACGAGTTTAATGGATAATCAACGCAGCAACTTCAGGAACTCAAGTGGATGTTAAATATGAGCTGCCATTTTCATGAGACTAATGGCGGAATATTGCAAATCATCCAGAGACTTGCGGCATTTTGCAATTCACCTCGCTTCCTTACCGCAAATTGGGCTGGTTAATAATGATCAGTTCACACACCATTACTCTTTCAGGAAAATCTGGGCCCATGAAATGTTTCTTCAAATTTTCTCTTAGCCCCTGTTGACTCTGCAGGTAAAGAAAGAAAGTCTTGCATTTCTATAGCGCCTTTCACAACCCCAGGACATCCCAAAGCACTTTGCAGCCAATGAAGTACTGTTGAAGTGTGGTCACTGTTGTAATGCAGGAAATTAATTAGTAGCAGCTAATTAGAGATACAGCACTGAAACAGGCCCTTTGGCCCACCGAGTCTGTGCCGAACATCAACCACCCATTTACACTAATCCTACACTAATCCCACATTCCCACCAAACATCCCCACCTGTCCCTATATTTCCCTACCACCTACCTACACTAGTGACAATTTATTATGGCCAATTTACCTATCAACCTGCAAGTCTTTTGGCTTGTGGGAGGAAACCGGAGCACCCGGAGAAAACCCACGCAGACACAGGGAGAACTTGCAAACTCCACACAGGCAGTACCCGGAATTGAACCCGGGTCCCTGGAGCTGTGAGGCTGCGGTGCTAACCACTGCGCCACTGTGCCGCCCTAATGTTGTACACAGCAAGCTCCCACAAACACCATTGAGATGATGACCAGCTAAGCCGTTTTAAGGTTTATTGGTTGAGGGATAGATATTGGCCGGGACACCAGTGAGAGCTCCCCTATTCTTCTTCGAAAAGTGGCCATGGGATCTTTTAAGTCCATCATGAGAGGGCAGATGGCCCCTCAGTTTAACATTTTTCGTGAAAGATGGCACCTCAGACATTGCAGCACTCCCTATGTACTGGCGAAGGGAGTGTCAGCCAAGATTGACCTGGAATGTGGATGAGAATTTTGAAACTAATGCGTTTGGGATGGAGACCTAGTAGAGGTCAGAGGGCAGGAGTGATGGATGAGCGGAAGGGTGATGGTTGGCAACAGGGATGATGACATGGTTGGGCTTGACTGCAACAGGTGACAGGATGGATCAATGGCGTCCTTAGTCATAGGACTTAAGACTTAGGAACAGGAGTAGGCCATACGGCCCCTCGATGCTTCTCCACCATTCGATAGGATCAAGGCTGATCTGGTTGTGCTCTCAACTCCACTTTCCTGTCTGCCTCCCATATCCCTTTACTGCTTTGTCTATCAAAAATCTATCTAACTCAGCCTTGAATAAATTCAATGACCCAGCCTTCACTGCTTTCTGAGGAACAGAATTCCACAGACTAACGACCCTTTGAGAGAAAAAATGTCTCCTCATCTCCATCTTAAAAGGGAGACCTCTTATTCTCAAACTGTGTCCCCTAGTTTTAGTCTCCCCCACAAGACGAAACCTCCTCCCAGTATCCACTCTATCAAGTCCCCTCAGGATCTTATATGTTTCGATAGGATCACCTCTCATTTTTCTAAACTCCAGTGGGTATAGGCCCAACATGTTCAACCTTTCTTCATAAGATAAACCTTTCATCCCTGGAATGAGTTGAGTGAACCTTCTCTGAACTGCTTCTAACGCAATTATATCATTTTTCATATGAGGAGACCAAAACTGTACACAGTACTCCAGATGTGGCCTCACCAAGGTCCTGGACAGCCTCAGTAAAACTTCCCTACTTTTATACTCAATTCCCCTAGCAATAAACGCCAACATTCCATTTACCTTCCCAATCACTTGCTGTACCTGCATTCTAACTTTTTGTAATTCATGTACCAGGGCACCCAGATCCCTCTCGGAGTTCTGCAATCTCTCCATTTAAATAATATACTGCTTTTCTGTTCTTCCTGCCAAAGTGGACACGTTCACATTTTCCCACATTATACTCCATCTATCAAATTTCTGCCCACTCCCTTAACCGATCTATATCCCTTTGTAGACTCTTTTACCTCCTCTTGACAACTTACTTTCCTTCCTATCCTGGTGTTACTGGCAAATTTAGCGACCATACATTTGGTCCCTCATCCAAGACACTGATCTTGGTTCATGCATGGCCAACTGGGTGAGGTGCTGGGCTATAGTCGACGGTCAGGGAACTGTGGTCCAAGTGTGTGCAGCAGAGGAGAGGTCAGGATAGAAAATCAAAGGGGAAGTAAAGAAAACTCCCCTTGTGTAAAGATATCTTTACACTAGAAATATGTGCTGAAATGATCTATATGTTAATATGCTGGGGGAGGGGATGGAGAAATCATTGTCCATTCGAATAGGAAAGGAAGTATTATTATGCTAATTTGACTTTGTAATGCACACTGCAGGCCATCAGGAAGATAGGGTGCCATCGAATATTGTCGCACAGGGTAATTGGAATTGGAATGAAAGAATTGTACTGTATGTGAAATATTTCAATTTAAAACAAAAATGATTATTACAAATTGCTTCATGTTTCTATAATGCAGAGTGCAGTTAAACCCTCCATGCCTGGTTTAATGAGCTGATCTAACTAATATGCCACTAAGCTGTTTATGTCTTGAGCTGTCAGTGATTTGCCCCCAAAGCTGTAGAGAATAAAACAAGTGCAGCTCTGATGTTAGGTCAACGATCTGGAACAGTGGCTTCGATATTGACAGGGTCAGGTTTTCATGCGGCGCGAGGGTCCATCAGAAGTCTGGTTTCCTCGCATGCTGTGCAGTTTTGACTCCGCAGAGGGCGTCTTATTTTTTTGACAGTATCCCCACCCAGATGCCAGCCTGATTGACGGACTAGGTTTCCCGTCAAGCGGGGAGCAGTCCGGAGCAGGACTCAACTGAAGGTAAGGAGCCTGCAACTGCTAGTGAGAGTGGTGGGTTGGTGTGGGGAGTCTGATCCATGATCAGGGGGATGTCTTCGAATTGGAGGGGGTCTGAAGGAGGGGGTAGGGTGGGTCTGATCCCAGACAAGAAGGTTAGCTGGGGGGGGGGGGGGGTGGGGGGAGGCTGTGGGGAAAGTACTCCTGCTCCTCTTGGCCCACAAGCAGTGCTGTAAAGGCACTTACCTTCTCCCTGAAGCTGTCTTCACCTTCCTTGAGCACCTGGTTTCCCATGGCCTGGGTTAAACACGCAAAGCAGGCTAAAGCTGAGGCTGTCAGCTTTATTAAAATATTTAAATTGTCATCCACTGCTGGTTCTGCCTCTGTTACACCCAGAACATAAGAACATAGGAAATAGGAGCAGGAGTAGGCCATTCGGCCCCTCAAGCCTGCCCCACCATTCAATAAGATCATGGATGATCTGCCCCAGACCTCAACTCCTCTTTCGTGCCAGCTCCTCCTAGCCCTCAATTCCCCAATATTTCAAAAATCTATCTACCTCCTCTTTAAATACTTCCAGTGATCCAGCCTCCACAACTCTCTAGGGTAGAGAATTCCAGACATACTTTACCCTCTGAGAGAAGAAATTCCTTCACATCGCAGTTTTAAATGAGTGTTCCCTTATTCTGTAACTATGTTCCCTAGTTCAAGATTCCCCTACTAGTGGAAACATCTTCTCAACATCTACCCTGTCAAGCCCCCTCAGAATCTTATACATTTCAATAAGATCACCTCTCATTCTTCTAAACTCCAATGAATAAAGGCCTAACCTGTTTAGCCATTCTTGATAAGTCAACTCCTTCATCCCAGGAATCAGCCTAGTGAATCTCTTTTGAACTGCCTCCAATGCCAGTATATCCTTTCTTTAATACAGGGACCAAGACTGTACACAGTACTCCAGCTGTGGCCTCACCAACTCTCTGTACATTTGTAACAAGACTTCCCTATTTTTAAACACCAACCCCCTAACAATAAAGGCCAACATTCCATTTGCCTTCTTCATTACTTGCTGCACCTGCATGCTAAGTTTTTGTGTTTCATGCACAAGAACACCCAGATCCCTCTGTGCTGCACTTTTTTGAAGTCTCTCTCCATTTAAATAACAGTCTGCCTTTTGATTCTTCCTACCAAAATGCATGACCTCACACTTTCCTACAAACAAAGGCGTACAAAGCGGCGAAAACGAGTGGTAGGCCAGAGAATTGGGAATTTTTTAGAAACCAGCAGCGGATGACTAAAAAGCTAATAAAGAGGGAGAAAATTGATTATGAGAGTAAATTGGCAAGAAATATAAAAACAAACAGTAAGAGCTTCTATGGGTATATTAAAAGGAAGAGAATAGCTAAAGTAAGTGTGGGGCCCTTAGAGGATGAGATTGGGGAATTAATAACAGGGAACAGGGAAATGACAGATAATTTAAACCAATATTTTGCATCGGTCTTCACAGTGGAGGACACTATAAATATCCCAACAATAATAGATGAGCAAGGTGTAAATGGGAGGGAGGAACTTGTAACAATCTCTACCATGAGGGAAAAGGTGCTGGACAAACTGATGGGACTAAAGGCAGACAAGTCACCAGGACCTGATGGCCTGCATCCAAGGGTTTTAAAAGAAGTGGCTGCAGAGATAGTGGAGGCATTGGTCATAATATACCAAAACTCAGTCGATTCCAGTAGGGTACCAGCGGATTGGAAAATCGCTAATGTGACACCCATATTCAAGAAAGGAGGGAGACAGAAAGCAGGAAACTATAGACCAGTTAGCTTAACATCAGTCATTGGGAAAATGCTAGAGTCCATTATTAAGAAAGAAATAGCAGGACATTTAGAAAAACATAATGAAATCAAATAGAGTCAACATGGTTTTATGAAAGGGAAATCATGTTTGACAAATTTGTTAGAGTTCTTTGAGGATATAACAAGCAGATTGAATAAAGTAGATGTAGTGTATTTGGATTTTCAGAAGGCGTTCAATAAGATGCCACATAAAAGGTTATTACGCAAAATAAGAGCTCAGGGTATTGGGGGTAATGTGTTGGCATGGATTGAGGATTGGCTAACACACAGAAGGCAGAGAGTCCGGATCAATGGGTCTTTTTCAGGTTGTAAAGCCGTAACTAGTGGGGTGCCACAAGGATCGGTCCTAGGGCCTCAACTATTTACTATCTATATTAATGACTTGGAGGAAGGGACAGAATGTAGTGTATCCAAATTTGCTGACGATACAAAAATAGGTGGGAAGGCATGTTGTGATGAGGACACAAAGAATCTGCAAAGGGATATTGATAGGTTAAGTGAGTGGGCAAAAACTTGGCAGATGGAGTTCAATGTAGGAAAGTGTGAGGTCATCTACTTTGGTAGGAAGAATAAAAAGGCAGATTATTATTTAGATGGAGAAAGACTACAAAATACTGCAGTACAGAGGGATCTGGGTGTTCTTGTACATGAAACACAAAAAGTTAGCATGCAGGTGCAGCAGGTAATTGGGAAGGCAAATGGAATTTTGGCCTTTATTGCTAGGGGCTTAGAGTTTAAAAATAGGGAAGCCTTGTTACAACTGTACAGGGTGTTAGTGAGGCCACACCTGGAGTACTGCGTACAGTTTTGGTCCCGTATTTAAAGAAGGAAATACTAGCATTGGAGGCAGTTCAGAAAAAGGTTCACTAGGCTGATTCCTGGGTTGAACGGGTTGTCTTATCAAGAACGGCTAAACAGGTTAGGCCTTTATTCATTGGAGTTTAGAAGAATGAGAGGTGACCTTATTGAAACATATAAGATTGTAAGGGGGCTCGACAGGGTAGATGTTGAGAATATGTTTCCACTAGTGGGGGAATCTAGAACTAGGGGACCAAGTTGCAGAATAAGGGGGAACATATTTAAAACTGAAATGTGAAGGAATTTCTTCTCTCAGAGGGTAGTGAATGTCTGGAATTCTCTACCCCAGAGAGTTGTGGAGGCTAGATCACTAAATGTATTTAAGGAGGAGGTAGATAGATTTTTGAAATCTTGGGGATTTGAGGGTTAGGCAGAGCAGGCCCGAAAGAGGAGTTGAGGCCTGGGACAGATCAGCCATGATCTTATTGAATGGCGGGGCAGGCTTGAGAGGCTGAATGGCCTACTCCTGATCCTATTTCTTATGTTCTTATGTACATTAAACTCCAGCTACCAATACCGTGAGCTCCTAGCTTGTGCAATAATCTTTTATGTGGCACCTTATCGAATGCCTTCTGGAAATCCAAATACACTACATCTACCAGTTCCCCTTTATCAACTCTGCTTGTTATATCCTCAAAGAACTCTAGCAAGTTTGTCAAACATGATTTCCCTTTCACAAAGCCATGTTGACTCTGTTTGATTGCGTTAATCTTTTCTAAGTGGTCGGGTTGATGGGGTCAGATTTGAGATTTTTAAAATCTTAACATCTCACCAGCTGCTTTGGGGGTGAAAAGAACCTCCGTTGACTGAATTTCTCTCTCCACAGAGGAATGGAGTCAATGGGTTGAATGGCCTCCTTCTAGCCGTTTTGACTCTATCACTATGACTCAATAACTAGGCAATAATCCGGGACAAAATTAACAGTTGCTTGGGCAAATGTGGATTAATTATGGAAAGCCAGCATGGATTTGTTAAGGGAAATTTGTGTTTAACTAACTTTCTTGAGTTTCTTTGATGAGGTAACAGAGAGAGTTAATGAGGGTAATGCAGTTGATGTGTTGTACATGGACTTCCAAAAGACATTTGATAAAGGGCCACATAATAGGCTTATCAGCAAAGTTAGAGGTCATGGAATAAAAGGGACAGTGGCAACATGGATACAAAATTGGCTGAGTGACAGGAAACAAAGGGCAGTTGTGAACAGTTGTTTTTTTGGACTGGAGGAAGGTAAATTGTGGAGGTCCCCAGGTCTCGGTGTTAGGACCCCTGCTTTCCTTGATGTATATGGCACAATTACAAAATTTGTGGATGACAAAAAACTTGGAAGGAGGCTGGTGATAAACTTCACGATGACATAGACAGGCTGGTGGAATGGGCAGACAAGTGGCAGATGAAATTTAACGCAGAAAAGTGTGAATTGATTCATTTTGGTAGGAAGAATGAAGACAGGCAATGTAAAATAAAGGGTATAATTCTCTAGGTGCTGCAGGAACAGTGGGACCTGGGGGTATATGTGCACAAATCATTGAAGGTGGCAGGGCAGGTTGAGAAAGTGGGTAATAAAGCACATGGGATCCTGAGCTTTATAAATAGGGGCATAGAATACAAAAACAAGGAAGTTATGATAAACCTGTATAAAACACTGGTTTGGCCTCAACTGAAGTATTGTGTCCAATTCTGGGCACCACACTTTAGGAAGGATGTGAAGGTATTAGAGCGGGTGGAAAACGGATTCTTGAGAATGGTTCCAGATGTGAGGAACTTTAGTTATGTGGATAGATTGGAGAAGCTGGGGCTGTTCTCCTTGGGAGAAAAGAAAAGATTAAGAGGAAATTTGATAGAGGTGTTCAAAATGATGAGGGGTCTGGACAGAGTAGAAGGGGAGAAACTGTGTTTGTGACAGAAGGATCGAGAATCAGAAGACACTGATTTAAGGTGATTGGCAAAAGAAACAAAAGCGACATGAGGAAAAGCTTTTTTTTGTAACAGTGAGTGTTCAGAATCTGGAATGCACTGCAGGCAGGTTCAGTCATGGCTTTGAAATGGGAATTGGATAATTATACAAAGAGAAAAAATTTGCAGGGCTTCGCGGAGAGGTGGGGGAGTGGGACTAGGTGAGTTGCTTTTGCAGATAGCCGGCATGGACACGATGGGCCGAATGGCCTCTTTCTGTGCTGTAACCATTCAATGATTTTATGCTGTCTGACCTGCTCAGTATCTCTAGTATTGTCTCCAGATTTCCAGCAGCTGCAGTATTTTGCTTTTGTCTACATGTAAACTTCCTTCGCGTCCAATCCACCAATTTGATTGGATGGTGAAGATACAGAAGTAAGGAAACCTTTTGTTGAAAAATCATTTGATTTAGCCATTCTCAGCGCACTCTGATCCAAACAGTGTCTATGGGATGGACACTATGTTACAACGTGACAGTGTCATTCTCTTTCGTCATGTGCTGTACAATCAAAGCAGAAGGAAACAGCAACTACTTGCATTTATATAGCACCTTTAATGTAGTAAAACCTCCCAAGGAGCTTCACAGGAGTATAATCAAACAAAATTTGACACTGAGCCACGTCAGGAGATATTAGGGCAGATGACCAAAGTAAGGTCAAAGAGGCTTTTTAGAGAGCATCTTAAAGGAGGAGAGAGGCATCAGGAGCTCACACAGCTGCCTGGAGGAGGCCTCCTGATAGCAGACCGAGGTGGAGCCAGTGCCCCAGGCAGGCTTTGAGGCCCACCCCGTCTGCCTGGTTATAGCTGCGGTCGCAGGCCTGCCACAATGCTGGCCTGGCTGCTGAGGTCATTGCTTAATTTAAAACTTTTAAACGTTACAGAGAGGGCACCTCAAGATGGAGGCACCCTCTCTCTCTCCTTTACCTCAAGATGGAGGCACCCTCTCTCTCTCCTTTACCTCAAGATAGAGGCACCCTCTCTCTCTCCTTTACCTCAAGATGGAGGTGCCCTCTCTCTCCCCTTTACCTCAAGATGGAGGCACCCTCTCTCTCTCCTTTACCTCAAGATGGAGGTGCCCTCTCTCTCCCCTTTACCTCAAGATGGAGGCACCCTCTCTCTCTCCTTTACCTCAAGATGGAGGCACCCTCTCTCTCTCTCTTACGCTTGAACTGCTCTTCCTTTGAGCTACAGGGTCTCCTATTGGCCCTCCAGCTTCGAGAGCCAGCCCGCCCGCTATCCTTAATTGGATGGCAAGCCCAATTGGATTTGAGGAAAATCACTGTTGGGTGACTGTTCCCCACATGGTGCCGGGTTCTGATCCCCATTTGACCCCGATGTCAGGACCCCAACCCCAAAACCAAAATCCTGCCCCACATTTCAGGTCAGTGAACTTCCGCAGAATCATAGAATGTAACAGGAGCCTATTCAGCCCATCATGCCTGTGCTGGCTCTTTGAAAGAGCTATCCAATTAAAATCCCTCTCCCCTGCTCTTTGCCCATAGCCCTGCAAATATTATCCCTTCAAGTATTTATAAAAATCTGTTCTAAAAGTTATTATTGAATCTGTTTCCCGTGTCCTTTCAGGCAGCACATTCCAGGTCACAACAACTCGCTGTGTAAAAATGTTTGCTCATGTCGCTTCTGGTTCCTTTGCCAATCTCCTTAAATCTGTGTCTTCTGGTTATGGACCCTTCTGCCACTGGAAACAATTTCTCCTTATTTACTCTATCAAAACCATTCATGATTTTATACACCTGTATCAAATCTTCTCTTAACCTTCTCTGCGCCAAGGAGAACAATCCCAGCTTCTCCAGTCTCCACATAACCTCATCCCTGGTACCATTCCAAGGAATTGCTTCTGCCTCCTCTCCAAGGTCTTCACATCCTTCCGAAAGTGCGGTGCCCAAAACTGGACACAATACTCCAGCTGGAGCCTAACCAGTGTGTACAAAGGTTTAGCATAACTTCTTTGCTCTAGTTAAAAGGGCTTAGACATCTGTGCTTTGTTTTAGTGATGAAATTAGCCTCTCATTCTTCTTTGAAGCTGAAACTCCTAAATGGCCTCTTGCTCTGTCATAGGAAATCGAGTAGGCCATTCAGCCCCTCAAGTCTGTTTCCCTATTGGAGCATGCCGATTTGGAGACTGATTGTTGGTTCGTTAGAGTTTAGAAGAATGAGAAACGTATAAAATTCTTCAGGGGTTTCACAGAGTAGATGCTGAGAGGTTCTTTCCCCTGGTTGAAGCGTCTAGAACTAGGGGCCATAGTCTTAGGATAAGGGGTCGGCCATTTAGGTCAGTGATGAGGAGAAATTTCTTCACTCAGAGGGTTGTGAATCTTTGGAATTCTCTACCCCAGAGGGTTGTGGATGCTCCATCATTGAATATATTCAAGACTGATCTTGGGGCACGAAGGGAATCAAGGGATATGGGAATTGGGCGGGAAAGTGGAGTTAAGGTAGAACACCAGCCATGATCGTATTGAATGGCAGAGGAGGCTCGAAGAGATGAATGGCTTACTCCTGCTCCTATTTCTTATGTTCTTCTGTCCATCTCCATTTCTAATTCTCCTTGGTTCTTTTCAAAGTGTAGAAAGTCCCTATATTCTGGGATCTGAAGTCAAGACCCAGGTGCTGCTTGACCTTCCAGGGAGGCACCTCCAAGTCTTTGGATCTCGGGCACTCAGTATTCTGGAAGTGTCATCAGCCAGGTCAAACATCCTCTCGTCAAATGTGACACTGAGGGTGATCTTTCTGCTTTTGAAACCAGCTGGGAGAACCTCTGTGAATTCCCTCTGAGCTTCTTGCCCAATCCCCAGGATGGCTGCCCATCCGGAATGAGTCCGGCCAGTGTACATCTTCAGACTATTCAAGATTGGACAACATCACAGCTGACCCCTGTTTAAAACCCACGCATGTTGCAGTCCTGTTCACACATCTCCCCTGTTGTCACCGATCAACATTAACTCCTGCTCAAGCAACACCTCAATTTTAAAATTCCCATCCTTATTTCCAAATCCCTCCATGTCCTCACTGCTCCATAACTCTGTAATTTTCAGCCCTACAACCCTCCAAGATATCTGCATTACTCTAATTCTGACCTCTTGAGCATCCCCGCTTTTAATTGCTCCATCATTGGTGTCCGTGCCTTCAGCTGCCTGGTTCTTAAGCTCTGAAATTCCCCCCTTAAACCTCTCCGCCTCTCTACCTCTCCCTAAGGCACTCCTGAAAACATACCATTTTGACCATGCTGTTGGACGCCTGTCCTAATATCTCTTTATGGGGCTCAGTGCCAAATTTTGTTTGATAACACTCATGTGAAGTGCATTGGGCTGTTTCAGTACATTAAAGACACCATACTAATACAAGTTGCTATTTCATTTGAATCATGCCATAAATTAGCAGCGAGGACCCTGTTTGGGCTCCCAATCCATCACCAGTGAACCAATATAACACTCCCAATTCCAAGAGCCTAGACTGGGGATTAAACCTGGGACCTTCCACACGACTCACTTCCATAGGGAAAGCCCCATCTTGTGTTCCCATTATGGTAACACAATTGCTGATTTATCCAGAAATACTAGGCAGCTAGACTGGCCAAGAGAGTGTGGAAAAATGGCGCACTGACACGGAACACAAAATTCCGAGTGTATCAGGCCTGTGTCCTCAGTACCTTGCTCTACGGCAGCGAGGCCTGGACAACGTATGCCAGCCAAGAGCGACGTCTCAATTCATTCCATCTTCGCTGCCTTCGGAGAATACTTGGCATCAGGTGGCAGGACTATATCTCCAACACAGAAGTCCTTGAAGCGGCCAACACCCCCAGCTTATACACACTACTGAGTCAGCGGCGCTTGAGATGGCTTGGCCATGTGAGCCGCATGGAAGATGGCAGGATCCCCAAAGACACATTGTACAGCGAGCTCGCCACTGGTATCAGACCCACCGGCCGTCCATGTCTCCGCTATAAAGACGTCTGTAAACGCGACATGAAATCGTGTGACATTGATCACAAGTCGTGGGAGTCAGTTGCCAGCATTCGCCAGAGCTGGCGGGCAGCCATAAAGACAGGGCTAAATTGTGGCGAGTCGAAGAGACTTAGTAGTTGGCAGGAAAAAAGACAGAGGCGCAAGGGGAGAGCCAAATGTGCAACAGCCCCGACAAACAAATTTCTCTGCAGCACCTGTGGAAGAGCCTGTCACTCTAGAATTGGCCTTTATAGCCACTCCAGGCGCTGCTTCACAAACCACTGACCACCTCCAGGCGCGTATCCATTGTCTCTCGAGATAAGGAGGCCCAAAAGAAGAAGAAAGAAATTGCTGAGAAATTCTATTTCAGTAAATATTACTTATAGACTTCGGGTACTTGAGACACTTAGAGGTAATAAACAATCAACTTTCTAATAAAGTTGGGCTGTGACCTTTTTTAACAAATTGTTGGCAGGGCAGACTCGAGAATGTTGATGTATTATGTTGTGGCACATTTTTCACATTTTTGGGTTTAAGCCCATGTGAACCTGCATGAATAACCTGATTAGCACAAGCATGCTTACAGACTGTGATTGAGATTGTTTTCTCTCAAAGACAAGTCATTTCATGTTTCTCTTCTGCAAAGCCGTCAGCGTCTCTGTGTTGCCTCTCCTTCCCCCCACCCCCAGGGAGACATCTGCTTCTTTAATCTGTGTTGAACTGTGAATTGTGCACTAGTTTCTCTCTAAGATACGTCTTGGCTCCCAATATCAGAGTTTCTAATTCCAGAGGAAGCCCAGCGTGTAAGTGATTATTCCTGTTGAGATTTGCAATGTTGTGGGGTGGGAGAGCTCTGAGTGTGTGTCTGTGTGTAATGGGGGTGTGTGCAGGTGCATTTGTGTGAGTGTCTGTTGGTCTGTGTGCAGGACTCTGTGTGTACATGTGTGTGTGTCTGTGAGTCGGTGTGTTTGTGTGCAGGCTGATGTATGGATCTGTTTGTAGGACTCTGTGTGTGTGTGCCTTTGTGTGTGTAGGACTCTGTGTGTGTGTGTCTTTGTGTAGGTAGGACACTGTGTGTATGGGTTGTGTGTGTCTCTGTGTAGGGCGGACTCTGTGTGTATGGGTGTGTCTGTTTGTTTTTGTGTATGAAGGACTCTGTGTGTATGGGTGTGTGTGTGTGTCTTTGTGTATGTAGGACACTGTGTGTATGGGTTGTGTGTGTCTCTGTGTAGGTAGGACTCTGTGTGTATAGGTGTGTGTTTGTGTCTTTGTGTATGTAGGACTCTGTGTGTGTGTGTCTTTGTGTAGGAAGGACTCTGTGTGTGTGTGTCTTTGTGTATGTAGGACACTGTGTGTATGGGTTGTGTGTGTCTCTGTGTAGGGCGGACTCTGTGTGTATGGCTGTGTCTGTTTGTTTTTGTGTATGAAGGACTCTGTGTGTATGGGTGTGTGTGTGTGTCTTTGTGTATGTAGGACACTGTGTGTATGGGTTGTGTGTGTCTCTGTGTAGGTAGGACTCTGTGTGTATAGGTGTGTGTTTGTGTCTTTGTGTATGTAGGACTCTGTGTGTGTGTGTCTTTGTGTAGGAAGGACTCTGTGTGTGTGTGTCTTTGTGTATGTAGGACACTGTGTGTATGGGTGTGTGTGTGTGTCTTTGTGTAGGTAGGACTCTGTGTGTGTGTCTTTAAGTATGTAGGACACTGTGTGTATGGGTTGTGTGTGCCTCTGTGTAGGTAGGACTCTGTGTGTATGGGTGTGTCTGTGTGTTTTTGTGTATGAAGGATTCTGTGTGTATGGGTGTGTGTGTGTGTGCCTTTGTGTATGTAGGACTCTGTGTGTATGGGTGTGTGTGTGTGTGTGTGTGTGTGTGTATGGGTGTGTCTGTGTGTTTTTGTGTATGAAGGATTCTGTGTGTATGGGTGTGTGTGTGTGTGCCTTTGTGTATGTAGGACTCTGTGTGTATGGGTGTGTGTGTGTGTCTTTGTGTATGTAGGACTCGTGTATGGATGTGTGTGTGTCTTTGTGTATGTAGGACTCTGTGTGTATGGGTGTGTGTGTGTCTTTGTGTATGTAGGACTCTGTGTGTATGGGTGTGTGTGTGTGCCTTTGTGTATGTAGGACTCTGTGTGTATGGGTGTGTGTGTGTGTCTTTGTGTATGTAGGACTCGTGTATGGATGTGTGTGTGTCTTTGTGTATGGAGGACTCTGTGTGTATGGGTGTGTGTGTGTCTTTGTGTAGGTAGGACTCTGTGTGTATGGGTGTGAGTGTGTGTCTTTGTGTATGTAGGACTCTGTGTGTATGGGTGTGTGTGTGTCTTTGTGTATGCACGACTCTGTGTGTATGGGTGTGCGTATGCATTTGTGGATGTAGGACTCTGTGTGTATGGGTGTGTGTGTGTCTTTGGGTAGGTGGGACTCTCTGTGTATGTGTCTTTGTGTATGTAGGACTCTGTGTGTATGGGTGTGTGTATGTCTTTGTGTATGTAGGACTCTGTGTGTGTGTGCCTTTGTGAATGTAGGAATCTGTGTGTGTGTGTGACTTTGTGGATGTAGGACTGTGTGTGTATGGGTGTGTGTGTGTCTTTGTGTATGTAGGACTCTGTGTGTATGGGTGTGTGTGTGTCTTTGTGCAGGTAGGACTCAGTGTGTATGGGTGTGTGTGTGTGCCTTTGTGTATGTAGGACTCTGTGTGTATGGGTGTGTGTGTGTGCCTTTGTGTATGTAGGACTCTGTGTGTATGGGTGTGTGTGTGTGTCTTTGTGTAGGTAGGACTCTGTGTGTATGGGTGTGTGTGTGTGTCTTTGTGTATGCACGACTCTGTGTGTATGGGTGTGCGTGTGCCTTTGGGTATGTGGGACTCTGTGTGTATGGATGTGTGTGTGTCTTTGTGTAGGTAGGACTCTCTGTGTATGTGCCTTTGTGTATGTAGGACTCTGTGTGTATGGGTGTGTGTATGTCTTTGTGTATGTAGGACTCTGTGTGTGTGTGTGTCTTTGTGTATGTAGGACTCTGTGTGTGTGTGCCTTTGTGTAGGTAGGACTCTCTGTGTATGGGTGTGTGTGTGTCTTTGTGTAGGTAGGACTCTGTGTGTATGGGTGTGTGTGTGTGTCTTTGTGTATGTAGAACTCTGTGTGTGTGTGTCTCTGTGTATGTTGGACTCTGTGTGTGTGTGCCTTTGTGTATGTAGGACTCTGTGTGTGTGTGTCTTTGTGTATGTTGGACTCTGTGTGTGTGTGTGTGTGACTTTGTGTAGGTAGGACTCTGAGTGTGTGTGCCTTTGTGTATGTAGGACTCTGTGTGTGTGTGTCTTTGTGTATGTAGGCATCTGTGTGTATGGGTGTTTGTGTGTCTTTGTGTAGGTAGGACTGTGTGTGTGTGTGTGTCTTTGTGTATGTAGGACACTGTGTGTATGGGTGTTTGTGTGTCTTTGTGTAGGTAGGACTGTGTGTGTGTGTGTGTGTCTTTGTGTATGTAGGACACTGTGTGTATGGGTGTGTGGGTGTGTTTTTGTGTATGTAGGAGTCTGTGTGTGTGTGTGTCTTTGTGTATGTAGGACTCTGTGTGTGGGTGTCTTAGTGCATGTATGACTCTGTGTGTGTGTATGTGTGTGTGTGTGTGTGTCTTTGTGTATGTAGGACTCTGTGTGTGTGTGTCTTTGTGTATGTAGGACACTGTGTGTATGGGTTGTGTGTGTGTCTGTGTAGGTAGGACTCTGTGTGTATGGGTGTGTGTGCGTGTCTTTGTGGATGTAGGACTCTGTGTGTGTGTCTTTGTGTAAGTAGGAATCTGTGTGTATGGCTGTGTGTCTGTGTGTTTTTGTGTATGTAGGACTGTGTGTATGGGTGTGTCTGTGTGTGTTTTTGTGTAGGTAGGTGTCTGTGTGTATGGGTGTGTGTGTGTCTTTATGTATGTAGGACTCTGTGTGTATGGCTGTGTGTCTGTGTGTTTTTGTGTATGAAGGACTCTGTGTGTATGGGTGTGTGTGTGTGTGTTTTTGTGTATGTAGGAGTCTGTGTGTATGGGTGTGTGTGTGTCTTTGTGTATGTAGGACTCTCTGTCTGTGTGACTTTGTGTATGTAGGACTCTGTGTGTATGGGTGTGTGTGTGTGTGTCTTTGTTTAAGTAGGACTTTGTGTGTATGGGTGTGTGTGTGTCTTTGTGTATGTAGGACTCTGTGTGTATGGGTGTGTGTGTGTGTGTCTTTGTTTAAGTAGGACTTTGTGTGTATGGGTGTGTGTGTGTCTTTGTGTATGTAGGACTCTGTGTGTATGGGTGTATGTGTGTGTGTCTTTGTTTAAGTAGGACTTTGTGTGTATGGGTGTGTATGGGTCTTTGTGTATGTAGGACTCTGTGTGTATGGCTGTGTGTCTGTGTGTTTTTGTGTATGAAGGACTCTGTGTGTATGGGTGTGTGTGTGTGTGTGTTTTTGTGCAGGTAGGAGTCTGTGTGTATGGGTGTGTGTGTGTGTGTTTTTGTGCAGGTAGGAGTCTGTGTGTATGGGTGTGTGTGTGTCTTTGTGTAGGTAGGACTCTGTGTGTGTGTGTGTGTGTGTGTCTTTATGTATGTAAGCCTCTGTGTGTGTGTGCCTTTGTGTAGGTAGGACACTGTGTGTATGGGTTGTGTGTGTCTCTGTGTAGGTAGGACTCTGTGTGTATGGGTCTTTGTGTATGTAGGACTCAGTGTGTATGGGTGTGTGTGTGTGTCTTTGTGTATGTAGGACTCTGTGTGTGTGTGTCTTTGTGTAAGTAGGACTCTGTGTGTATGGGTGTGTGTGTGTGTGTTTTTGTGTCTGAAGGACTCTGTGTGTATGGGTGTGTGTGTGTGTGTTTTTGTGTAGGTAGGACTCTGTGTGTATGGATCTGTGTGTGCCTTTGCGTATGTAGGACTCTGTGTGTGTGTGTGCTTTGTGTAGGTAGGACTCTGTGTGTGTGTGTCTTTGTGTATGTAGGACACTGTGTGTATGGGTTGTGTGTGTCTCTGTGTAGGTAGGACTCTGTGTGTATGGGTCTTTGTTGATGTAGGGCTCTGTGTGTATGGGTTGTGTGTGTCTCTGTGTAGGTAGGACTCTGTGTGTATGGGTCTTTGTGTATGTAGGACTCTGAGTGTATGGGTGTGTGTGTGTGTTTTTGTGTAGGTAGGACTCTGTGTGTATGGGTGTGTGTGTGTGTTTTTGTGTCTGAAGGACTCTGTGTGTGTGTGTCTTTGTGTATGTAGGCCTCTGTGTGTATGGGTCTGTGTATGTCTTTGTGTATGTAGAACTCTGTGTGTGTGTGTCTTTGTGTATGTAGGACTCTGTGTATGTTTGTGTCTTTGTGTAGGTAGGACTCTGTGTGTATGGGTCTTTGTGTATGTAGGACTCTGTGTGTATGGGTGTGTGTGTGTGTGTCTTTGTGTAAGTAGGACTCTGTGTGTATGGCTGTGTGTGTGTGTGTTTTTGTGTAGGTAGGACTCTGTGTGCATGGGTGTGTCTGTGTGTTTTTGTGTATGTAGGACTGTGTGTATGGGTGCGTCTGTGTGTGTTTTTGTGTAGGTAGGAGTCTGTGTGTATGAGTGTGTGTGTGTCTTTGTGTATGTTGGACTCTCTGTATGTGTGTCTTTGTGTATGTAGGACTCTGTGTGTATGGCTGTGTGTCTGTGTGTTTTTGGGTATGAAGGTCTCTGTGTGTATGGGTGTGTGTGTGTGTTTTTGTGCAGGTAGGAGTCTGTGTGTATGGGTGTGTGTGTGTGTGTCTTTGTGTATGTAGGACTCTCTGTATGTGTGACTTTGTGTATGTAGGACTCTGTGTGTATGGGTGTGTGTGTGTGTGTCTTTGTGTATGTAGGACTCTGTGTGTATTGGTGTGTGTGTGTGTGTCTTTGTGTATGCAGGACTCTGTGTGTATGGGTGTGTGTGTGTCTTTGTTTATGCAGGACTCTGTGTGTATGGATGTGTGTGTGTGTGTGTGTTTTTGTGTATGATGGACTCTGTGTATATGGGTTTGTGTGTGTGTGTTTTTGTGCAGGTAGGAGTCTGTGTGTATGGGTGTATGTGTGTCTTTGTGTATGTAGGACTCTCTGTATGTGTGTCTTTGTGTATGTAGGACTCTGTGTGTATGGATGTGTGTGTGTGTGTCTTTGTGTATGTAGGACTCTCTGTATGTGTGTCTTTGTGTATGTCAGACTCTGTGTGTATGGGTGTGTGTGTGTGTGTCTTTGTGTATGTAGGACTCTGTGTGTATGGATGTGTGTGTGTGTGTCTTTGTGTATGTTGGACTCTGTGTGTGTGTGTCTTTGTGTATGTTGGACTCTGTGTGTGTGTGTGTGTGACTTTGTGTAGGTAGGACTCTGTGTGTGTGTGTCTTTGTGTATGTAGGCATCTGTGTGTATGGGTGTTTGTGTGTCTTTGTGTAGGTAGGACTGTGTGTGTGTGTGTGTCTTTGTGTATGTAGGACACTGTGTGTATGGGTGTTTGTGTGTCTTTGTGTAGGTAGGACTGTGTGTGTGTGTCTTTGTGTATGTAGGACACTGTGTGTATGGGTGTGTGGGTGTGTTTTTGTGTATGTAGGAGTCTGTGTGTGTGTGTGTCTTTGTGTATGTAGGACTCTGTGTGTGGGTGTCTTAGTGCATGTATGACTCTGTGTGTGTGTATGTGTGTGTGTGTGTGTGTCTTTGTGTATGTAGGACTCTGTGTGTGTGTGTCTTTGTGTATGTAGGACACTGTGTGTATGGGTTGTGTGTGTGTCTGTGTAGGTAGGACTCTGTGTGTATGGGTGTGTGTGTGTGTCTTTGTGGATGTAGGACTCTGTGTGTGTGTCTTTGTGTAAGTAGGAATCTGTGTGTATGGCTGTGTGTCTGTGTGTTTTTGTGTATGTAGGACTGTGTGTATGGGTGTGTCTGTGTGTGTTTTTGTGTAGGTAGGTGTCTGTGTGTATGGGTGTGTGTGTGTCTTTATGTATGTAGGACTCTGTGTGTATGGCTGTGTGTCTGTGTGTTTTTGTGTATGAAGGACTCTGTGTGTATGGGTGTGTGTGTGTGTGTTTTTGTGTATGTAGGAGTCTGTGTGTATGGGTGTGTGTGTGTCTTTGTGTATGTAGGACTCTCTGTCTGTGTGACTTTGTGTATGTAGGACTCTGTGTGTATGGGTGTGTGTGTGTGTGTCTTTGTTTAAGTAGGACTTTGTGTGTATGGGTGTGTGTGTGTCTTTGTGTATGTAGGACTCTGTGTGTATGGGTGTGTGTGTGTGTGTCTTTGTTTAAGTAGGACTTTGTGTGTATGGGTGTGTGTGTGTCTTTGTGTATGTAGGACTCTGTGTGTATGGGTGTATGTGTGTGTGTCTTTGTTTAAGTAGGACTTTGTGTGTATGGGTGTGTATGGGTCTTTGTGTATGTAGGACTCTGTGTGTATGGCTGTGTGTCTGTGTGTTTTTGTGTATGAAGGACTCTGTGTGTATGGGTGTGTGTGTGTGTCTTTGTGTATGTAGGAATCTGTGTATGTTTGTGTCTTTGTGTCGGTAGGAATCTGTGTGTATGTGTCTTTGTGTATGTAGGACTCTGTGTGTATGGGTGTGTGTGTGTGTGTCTTTGTGTAAGTAGGACTCTGTGTGTATGGCTGTGTGTGTGTGTGTTTTTGTGTAGGTAGGACTCTGTGTGCATGGGTGTGTCTGTGTGTTTTTGTGTATGTAGGACTGTGTGTATGGGTGTGTCTGTGTGTGTTTTTGTGTAGGTAGGAGTCTGTGTGTATGAGTGTGTGTGTGTCTTTGTGTATGTTGGACTCTCTGTATGTGTGTCTTTGTGTATGTAGGACTCTGTGTGTATGGCTGTGTGTCTGTGTGTTTTTGCGTATGAATGACTCTGTGTGTATGGGTGTGTGTGTGTGTTTTTGTGCAGGTAGGAGTCTGTGTGTATGGGTGTGTGTGTGTCTTTGTGTATGTATGACTCTCTGTATGTGTGACTTTGTGTATGTAGGACTCTGTGTGTATGGGTGTGTGTGTGTGTGTCTTTGTGTATGTAGGACTCTGTGTGTATTGGTGTGTGTGTGTGTGTCTTTGTGTATGCAGGACTCTGTGTGTATGGGTGTGTGTGTGTCTTTGTTTATGCAGGACTCTGTGTGTATGGATGTGTGTGTGTGTGTTTTTGTGTATGATGGACTCTGTGTATATGGGTTTGTGTGTGTGTGTTTTTGTGCAGGTAGGAGTCTGTGTGTATGGGTGTATGTGTGTCTTTGTGTATGTAGGACTCTCTGTATGTGTGTCTTTGTGTATGTAGGACTCTCTGTCTGTATGACTTTGTGTATGTCGGACTCTGTGTGTATGGGTGTGTGTGTGTGCGTCTTTGTTTATGTAGGACTCTGTGTGTATGGATGTGTGTGTGTGTGTCTTTGTGTATGTAGGACTCTCTGTATGTGTGTCTTTGTGTATGTCAGACTCTGTGTGTATGGGTGTGTGTGTGTGTGTCTTTGTGTATGTAGGACTCTGTGTGTATGGATGTGTGTGTGTGTGTCTTTGTGTATGTAGGACTCTGTGTGTGTGTGTCTTTGTGTATGTTGGACTCTGTGTGTGTGTGTGTGTGACTTTGTGTAGGTAGGACTCTGAGTGTGTGTGCCTTTGTGTATGTAGGACTCTGTGTGTGTGTGTCTTTGTGTATGTAGGCATCTGTGTGTATGGGTGTTTGTGTGTCTTTGTGTAGGTAGGACTGTGTGTGTGTGTGTGTCTTTGTGTATGTAGGACACTGTGTGTATGGGTGTGTGTGTGTGTGTCTTTGTTTAAGTAGGACTTTGTGTGTATGGGTGTGTGTGTGTCTTTGTGTATGTAGGACTCTGTGTGTATGGGTGTGTGTGTGTGTGTCTTTGTTTAAGTAGGACTTTGTGTGTATGGGTGTGTGTGTGTCTTTGTGTATGTAGGACTCTGTGTGTATGGGTGTATGTGTGTGTGTCTTTGTTTAAGTAGGACTTTGTGTGTATGGGTGTGTATGGGTCTTTGTGTATGTCGGACTCTGTGTGTATGGCTGTGTGTCTGTGTGTTTTTGTGTATGAAGGACTCTGTGTGTATGGGTGTGTGTGTGTGTCTTTGTGTATGTAGGAATCTGTGTATGTTTGTGTCTTTGTGTCGGTAGGAATCTGTGTGTATGGGTCTTTGTGTATGTAGGACTCTGTGTGTATGGGTGTGTGTGTGTGTGTCTTTGTGTAAGTAGGACTCTGTGTGTATGGCTGTGTGTGTGTGTGTTTTTGTGTAGGTAGGACTCTGTGTGCATGGGTGTGTCTGTGTGTTTTTGTGTATGTAGGACTGTGTGTATGGGTGTGTCTGTGTGTGTTTTTGTGTAGGTAGGAGTCTGTGTGTATGAGTGTGTGTGTGTCTTTGTGTATGTTGGACTCTCTGTATGTGTGTCTTTGTGTATGTAGGACTCTGTGTGTATGGCTGTGTGTCTGTGTGTTTTTGCGTATGAATGACTCTGTGTGTATGGGTGTGTGTGTGTGTTTTTGTGCAGGTAGGAGTCTGTGTGTATGGGTGTGTGTGTGTCTTTGTGTATGTAGGACTCTCTGTATGTGTGACTTTGTGTATGTAGGACTCTGTGTGTATGGGTGTGTGTGTGTGTGTCTTTGTGTATGTAGGACTCTGTGTGTATTGGTGTGTGTGTGTGTGTCTTTGTGTATGCAGGACTCTGTGTGTATGGGTGTGTGTGTGTCTTTGTTTATGCAGGACTCTGTGTGTATGGATGTGTGTGTGTGTGTTTTTGTGTATGATGGACTCTGTGTATATGGGTTTGTGTGTGTGTGTTTTTGTGCAGGTAGGAGTCTGTGTGTATGGGTGTATGTGTGTCTTTGTGTATGTAGGACTCTCTGTATGTGTGTCTTTGTGTATGTAGGACTCTCTGTCTGTATGACTTTGTGTATGTCGGACTCTGTGTGTATGGGTGTGTGTGTGTGCGTCTTTGTTTATGTAGGACTCTGTGTGTATGGATGTGTGTGTGTGTGTCTTTGTGTATGTAGGACTCTCTGTATGTGTGTCTTTGTGTATGTCAGACTCTGTGTGTATGGGTGTGTGTGTGTGTGTCTTTGTGTATGTAGGACTCTGTGTGTATGGATGTGTGTGTGTGTGTCTTTGTGTATGTAGGACTCTGTGTGTGTGTGTCTTTGTGTATGTTGGACTCTGTGTGTGTGTGTGTGTGTGACTTTGTGTAGGTAGGACTCTGAGTGTGTGTGCCTTTGTGTATGTAGGACTCTGTGTGTGTGTGTCTTTGTGTATGTAGGCATCTGTGTGTATGGGTGTTTGTGTGTCTTTGTGTAGGTAGGACTGTGTGTGTGTGTGTGTCTTTGTGTATGTAGGACACTGTGTGTATGGGTGTTAGTGTGTATTTGTGTAGGTAGGACTGTGTGTGTGTGTGTGTGTCTTTGTGTATGTAGGACACTGTGTGTATGGGTGTGTGGGTGTGTTTTTGTGTATGTAGGAGTCTGTGTGTGTGTGTGTCTTTGTGTATGTAGGACTCTGTGTGTGGGTGTCTTAGTGCATGTATGACTCTGTGTGTGTGTATGTGTGTGTGTGTGTGTGTCTTTGTGTATGTAGGACTCTGTGTGTGTGTGTCTTTGTGTATGTAGGACACTGTGTGTATGGGTTGTGTGTGTGTCTGTGTAGGTAGGACTCTGTGTGTATGGGTGTGTGTGCGTGTCTTTGTGGATGTAGGACTCTGTGTGTGTGTCTTTGTGTAAGTAGGAATCTGTGTGTATGGCTGTGTGTCTGTGTGTTTTTGTGTATGTAGGACTGTGTGTATGGGTGTGTCTGTGTGTGTTTTTGTGTAGGTAGGTGTCTGTGTGTATGGGTGTGTGTGTGTCTTTATGTATGTAGGACTCTGTGTGTATGGCTGTGTGTCTGTGTGTTTTTGTGTATGAAGGACTCTGTGTGTATGGGTGTGTGTGTGTGTGTTTTTGTGTATGTAGGAGTCTGTGTGTATGGGTGTGTGTGTGTCTTTGTGTATGTAGGACTCTCTGTCTGTGTGACTTTGTGTATGTAGGACTCTGTGTGTATGGGTGTGTGTGTGTGTGTCTTTGTTTAAGTAGGACTTTGTGTGTATGGGTGTGTGTGTGTCTTTGTGTATGTAGGACTCTGTGTGTATGGGTGTGTGTGTGTGTGTCTTTGTTTAAGTAGGACTTTGTGTGTATGGGTGTGTGTGTGTCTTTGTGTATGTAGGACTCTGTGTGTATGGGTGTATGTGTGTGTGTCTTTGTTTAAGTAGGACTTTGTGTGTATGGGTGTGTATGGGTCTTTGTGTATGTAGGACTCTGTGTGTATGGCTGTGTGTCTGTGTGTTTTTGTGTATGAAGGACTCTGTGTGTATGGGTGTGTGTGTGTGTGTTTTTGTGCAGGTAGGAGTCTGTGTGTATGGGTGTGTGTGTGTGTGTTTTTGTGCAGGTAGGAGTCTGTGTGTATGGGTGTGTGTGTGTCTTTGTGTAGGTAGGACTCTGTGTGTGTGTGTGTGTGTGTGTGTGTGTGTCTTTATGTATGTAAGCCTCTGTGTGTGTGTGCCTTTGTGTAGGTAGGACACTGTGTGTATGGGTTGTGTGTGTCTCTGTGTAGGTAGGACTCTGTGTGTATGGGTCTTTGTGTATGTAGGACTCAGTGTGTATGGGTGTGTGTGTATGTCTTTGTGTATGTAGGACTCTGTGTGTGTGTGTCTTTGTGTAAGTAGGACTCTGTGTGTATGGGTGTGTGTGTGTGTGTTTTTGTGTAGGTAGGACTCTGTGTGTATGGATCTGTGTGTGCCTTTGCGTATGTAGGACTCTGTGTGTGTGTGTGTGTGCTTTGTGTAGGTAGGACTCTGTGCGTGTGTGTCTTTGTGTATGTAGGACACTGTGTGTATGGGTTGTGTGTGTCTCTGTGTAGGTAGGACTCTGTGTGTATGGGTCTTTGTCGATGTAGGGCTCTGTGTGTATGGGTTGTGTGTGTCTCTGTGTAGGTAGGACTCTGTGTGTATGGGTCTTTGTGTATGTAGGACTCTGAGTGTATGGGTGTGTGTGTGTGTTTTTGTGTCTGAAGGACTCTGTGTGTGTGTGTCTTTGTGTATGTAGGACTCTGTGTGTATGGGTCTGTGTATGTCTTTGTGTATGTAGAACTCTGTGTGTGTGTGTCTTTGTGTATGTAGGACTCTGTGTGTATAGGTGTGTGTGTGTGTCTTTGTGTATGTAGGAATCTGTGTATGTTTGTGTCTTTGTGTAGGTAGGACTCTGTGTGTATGGGTCTTTGTGTATGTAGGACTCTGTGTGCATGGGTGTGTGTGTGGGAGTGTCTTTGTGTAAGTAGGACTCTGTGTGTATGGCTGTGTGTGTGTGTGTTTTTGTGTATGTAGGACTGTGTGTATGGGTGTGTCTGTGTGTGTTTTTGTGTAGGTAGGAGTCTGTGTGTATGAGTGTGTGTGTGTCTTTGTGTATGTTGGACTCTCTGTATGTGTGTCTTTGTGTATGTAGGACTCTGTGTGTATGGCTGTGTGTCTGTGTGTTTTTGCGTATGAATGACTCTGTGTGTATGGGTGTGTGTGTGTGTTTTTGTGCAGGTAGGAGTCTGTGTGTATGGGTGTGTGTGTGTCTTTGTGTATGTAGGACTCTCTGTATGTGTGACTTTGTGTATGTAGGACTCTGTGTGTATGGGTGTGTGTGTGTGTGTCTTTGTGTATGTAGGACTCTGTGTGTATTGGTGTGTGTGTGTGTGTCTTTGTGTATGCAGGACTCTGTGTGTATGGGTGTGTGTGTGTCTTTGTTTATGCAGGACTCTGTGTGTATGGATGTGTGTGTGTGTGTTTTTGTGTATGATGGACTCTGTGTATATGGGTTTGTGTGTGTGTGTTTTTGTGCAGGTAGGAGTCTGTGTGTATGGGTGTATGTGTGTCTTTGTGTATGTAGGACTCTCTGTATGTGTGTCTTTGTGTATGTAGGACTCTCTGTCTGTATGACTTTGTGTATGTCGGACTCTGTGTGTATGGGTGTGTGTGTGTGCGTCTTTGTTTATGTAGGACTCTGTGTGTATGGATGTGTGTGTGTGTGTCTTTGTGTATGTAGGACTCTCTGTATGTGTGTCTTTGTGTATGTCAGACTCTGTGTGTATGGGTGTGTGTGTGTGTGTCTTTGTGTATGTAGGACTCTGTGTGTATGGATGTGTGTGTGTGTGTCTTTGTGTATGTAGGACTCTGTGTGTGTGTGTCTTTGTGTATGTTGGACTCTGTGTGTGTGTGTGTGTGACTTTGTGTAGGTAGGACTCTGAGTGTGTGTGCCTTTGTGTATGTAGGACTCTGTGTGTGTGTGTCTTTGTGTATGTAGGCATCTGTGTGTATGGGTGTTTGTGTGTCTTTGTGTAGGTAGGACTGTGTGTGTGTGTGTGTCTTTGTGTATGTAGGACACTGTGTGTATGGGTGTGTGTGTGTGTGTCTTTGTTTAAGTAGGACTTTGTGTGTATGGGTGTGTGTGTGTCTTTGTGTATGTAGGACTCTGTGTGTATGGGTGTGTGTGTGTGTGTCTTTGTTTAAGTAGGACTTTGTGTGTATGGGTGTGTGTGTGTCTTTGTGTATGTAGGACTCTGTGTGTATGGGTGTATGTGTGTGTGTCTTTGTTTAAGTAGGACTTTGTGTGTATGGGTGTGTATGGGTCTTTGTGTATGTCGGACTCTGTGTGTATGGCTGTGTGTCTGTGTGTTTTTGTGTATGAAGGACTCTGTGTGTATGGGTGTGTGTGTGTGTCTTTGTGTATGTAGGAATCTGTGTATGTTTGTGTCTTTGTGTCGGTAGGAATCTGTGTGTATGGGTCTTTGTGTATGTAGGACTCTGTGTGTATGGGTGTGTGTGTGTGTGTCTTTGTGTAAGTAGGACTCTGTGTGTATGGCTGTGTGTGTGTGTGTTTTTGTGTAGGTAGGACTCTGTGTGCATGGGTGTGTCTGTGTGTTTTTGTGTATGTAGGACTGTGTGTATGGGTGTGTCTGTGTGTGTTTTTGTGTAGGTAGGAGTCTGTGTGTATGAGTGTGTGTGTGTCTTTGTGTATGTTGGACTCTCTGTATGTGTGTCTTTGTGTATGTAGGACTCTGTGTGTATGGCTGTGTGTCTGTGTGTTTTTGCGTATGAATGACTCTGTGTGTATGGGTGTGTGTGTGTGTTTTTGTGCAGGTAGGAGTCTGTGTGTATGGGTGTGTGTGTGTCTTTGTGTATGTAGGACTCTCTGTATGTGTGACTTTGTGTATGTAGGACTCTGTGTGTATGGGTGTGTGTGTGTGTGTCTTTGTGTATGTAGGACTCTGTGTGTATTGGTGTGTGTGTGTGTGTCTTTGTGTATGCAGGACTCTGTGTGTATGGGTGTGTGTGTGTCTTTGTTTATGCAGGACTCTGTGTGTATGGATGTGTGTGTGTGTGTTTTTGTGTATGATGGACTCTGTGTATATGGGTTTGTGTGTGTGTGTTTTTGTGCAGGTAGGAGTCTGTGTGTATGGGTGTATGTGTGTCTTTGTGTATGTAGGACTCTCTGTATGTGTGTCTTTGTGTATGTAGGACTCTCTGTCTGTATGACTTTGTGTATGTCGGACTCTGTGTGTATGGGTGTGTGTGTGTGCGTCTTTGTTTATGTAGGACTCTGTGTGTATGGATGTGTGTGTGTGTGTCTTTGTGTATGTAGGACTCTCTGTATGTGTGTCTTTGTGTATGTCAGACTCTGTGTGTATGGGTGTGTGTGTGTGTGTCTTTGTGTATGTAGGACTCTGTGTGTATGGATGTGTGTGTGTGTGTCTTTGTGTATGTAGGACTCTGTGTGTGTGTGTCTTTGTGTATGTTGGACTCTGTGTGTGTGTGTGTGTGTGACTTTGTGTAGGTAGGACTCTGAGTGTGTGTGCCTTTGTGTATGTAGGACTCTGTGTGTGTGTGTCTTTGTGTATGTAGGCATCTGTGTGTATGGGTGTTTGTGTGTCTTTGTGTAGGTAGGACTGTGTGTGTGTGTGTGTCTTTGTGTATGTAGGACACTGTGTGTATGGGTGTTAGTGTGTATTTGTGTAGGTAGGACTGTGTGTGTGTGTGTGTGTCTTTGTGTATGTAGGACACTGTGTGTATGGGTGTGTGGGTGTGTTTTTGTGTATGTAGGAGTCTGTGTGTGTGTGTGTCTTTGTGTATGTAGGACTCTGTGTGTGGGTGTCTTAGTGCATGTATGACTCTGTGTGTGTGTATGTGTGTGTGTGTGTGTGTCTTTGTGTATGTAGGACTCTGTGTGTGTGTGTCTTTGTGTATGTAGGACACTGTGTGTATGGGTTGTGTGTGTGTCTGTGTAGGTAGGACTCTGTGTGTATGGGTGTGTGTGCGTGTCTTTGTGGATGTAGGACTCTGTGTGTGTGTCTTTGTGTAAGTAGGAATCTGTGTGTATGGCTGTGTGTCTGTGTGTTTTTGTGTATGTAGGACTGTGTGTATGGGTGTGTCTGTGTGTGTTTTTGTGTAGGTAGGTGTCTGTGTGTATGGGTGTGTGTGTGTCTTTATGTATGTAGGACTCTGTGTGTATGGCTGTGTGTCTGTGTGTTTTTGTGTATGAAGGACTCTGTGTGTATGGGTGTGTGTGTGTGTGTTTTTGTGTATGTAGGAGTCTGTGTGTATGGGTGTGTGTGTGTCTTTGTGTATGTAGGACTCTCTGTCTGTGTGACTTTGTGTATGTAGGACTCTGTGTGTATGGGTGTGTGTGTGTGTGTCTTTGTTTAAGTAGGACTTTGTGTGTATGGGTGTGTGTGTGTCTTTGTGTATGTAGGACTCTGTGTGTATGGGTGTGTGTGTGTGTGTCTTTGTTTAAGTAGGACTTTGTGTGTATGGGTGTGTGTGTGTCTTTGTGTATGTAGGACTCTGTGTGTATGGGTGTATGTGTGTGTGTCTTTGTTTAAGTAGGACTTTGTGTGTATGGGTGTGTATGGGTCTTTGTGTATGTAGGACTCTGTGTGTATGGCTGTGTGTCTGTGTGTTTTTGTGTATGAAGGACTCTGTGTGTATGGGTGTGTGTGTGTGTGTTTTTGTGCAGGTAGGAGTCTGTGTGTATGGGTGTGTGTGTGTGTGTTTTTGTGCAGGTAGGAGTCTGTGTGTATGGGTGTGTGTGTGTCTTTGTGTAGGTAGGACTCTGTGTGTGTGTGTGTGTGTGTGTGTGTGTGTCTTTATGTATGTAAGCCTCTGTGTGTGTGTGCCTTTGTGTAGGTAGGACACTGTGTGTATGGGTTGTGTGTGTCTCTGTGTAGGTAGGACTCTGTGTGTATGGGTCTTTGTGTATGTAGGACTCAGTGTGTATGGGTGTGTGTGTATGTCTTTGTGTATGTAGGACTCTGTGTGTGTGTGTCTTTGTGTAAGTAGGACTCTGTGTGTATGGGTGTGTGTGTGTGTGTTTTTGTGTAGGTAGGACTCTGTGTGTATGGATCTGTGTGTGCCTTTGCGTATGTAGGACTCTGTGTGTGTGTGTGTGCTTTGTGTAGGTAGGACTCTGTGCGTGTGTGTCTTTGTGTATGTAGGACACTGTGTGTATGGGTTGTGTGTGTCTCTGTGTAGGTAGGACTCTGTGTGTATGGGTCTTTGTCGATGTAGGGCTCTGTGTGTATGGGTTGTGTGTGTCTCTGTGTAGGTAGGACTCTGTGTGTATGGGTCTTTGTGTATGTAGGACTCTGAGTGTATGGGTGTGTGTGTGTGTTTTTGTGTCTGAAGGACTCTGTGTGTGTGTGTCTTTGTGTATGTAGGACTCTGTGTGTATGGGTCTGTGTATGTCTTTGTGTATGTAGAACTCTGTGTGTGTGTGTCTTTGTGTATGTAGGACTCTGTGTGTATAGGTGTGTGTGTGTGTCTTTGTGTATGTAGGAATCTGTGTATGTTTGTGTCTTTGTGTAGGTAGGACTCTGTGTGTATGGGTCTTTGTGTATGTAGGACTCTGTGTGCATGGGTGTGTGTGTGGGAGTGTCTTTGTGTAAGTAGGACTCTGTGTGTATGGCTGTGTGTGTGTGTGTTTTTGTGTATGTAGGACTGTGTGTATGGGTGTGTCTGTGTGTGTTTTTGTGTAGGTAGGAGTCTGTGTGTATGAGTGTGTGTGTGTCTTTGTGTATGTTGGACTCTCTGTATGTGTGTCTTTGTGTATGTAGGACTCTGTGTGTATGGCTGTGTGTCTGTGTGTTTTTGGGTATGAAGGACTCTGTGTGTATGGGTGTGTGTGTGTGTTTTTGTGCAGGTAGGAGTCTGTGTGTATGGGTGTGTGTGTGTCTTTGTGTATGTAGGACTCTCTGTATGTGTGACTTTGTGTATGTAGGACTCTGTGTGTATGGGTGTGTGTGTGTGTGTCTTTGTGTATGTAGGACTCTGTGTGTATGGGTGTGTGTGTGTCTTTGTGTATGTAGGACTCTCTGTATGTGTGTCTTTGTGTATGTAGGACTCTCTGTCTGTATGACTTTGTGTATGTCGGACTCTGTGTGTATGGGTGTGTGTGTGTGCGTCTTTGTTTATGTAGGACTCTGTGTGTATGGATGTGTGTGTGTGTGTCTTTGTGTATGTAGGACTCTCTGTATGTGTGTCTTTGTGTATGTCAGACTCTGTGTGTATGGGTGTGTGTGTGTGTGTCTTTGTGTATGTAGGACTCTGTGTGTATGGATGTGTGTGTGTGTGTCTTTGTGTATGTAGGACTCTGTGTGTGTGTGTCTTTGTGTATGTTGGACTCTGTGTGTGTGTGTGTGTGTGTGTGACTTTGTGTAGGTAGGACTCTGAGTGTGTGTGCCTTTGTGTATGTAGGACTCTGTGTGTGTGTGTCTTTGTGTATGTAGGCATCTGTGTGTATGGGTGTTTGTGTGTCTTTGTGTAGGTAGGACTGTGTGTGTGTGTGTGTCTTTGTGTATGTAGGACACTGTGTGTATGGGTGTTAGTGTGTATTTGTGTAGGTAGGACTGTGTGTGTGTGTGTGTGTCTTTGTGTATGTAGGACACTGTGTGTATGGGTGTGTGGGTGTGTTTTTGTGTATGTAGGAGTCTGTGTGTGTGTGTGTCTTTGTGTATGTAGGACTCTGTGTGTGGGTGTCTTAGTGCATGTATGACTCTGTGTGTGTGTATGTGTGTGTGTGTGTGTGTCTTTGTGTATGTAGGACTCTGTGTGTGTGTGTCTTTGTGTATGTAGGACACTGTGTGTATGGGTTGTGTGTGTGTCTGTGTAGGTAGGACTCTGTGTGTATGGGTGTGTGTGCGTGTCTTTGTGGATGTAGGACTCTGTGTGTGTGTCTTTGTGTAAGTAGGAATCTGTGTGTATGGCTGTGTGTCTGTGTGTTTTTGTGTATGTAGGACTGTGTGTATGGGTGTGTCTGTGTGTGTTTTTGTGTAGGTAGGTGTCTGTGTGTATGGGTGTGTGTGTGTCTTTATGTATGTAGGACTCTGTGTGTATGGCTGTGTGTCTGTGTGTTTTTGTGTATGAAGGACTCTGTGTGTATGGGTGTGTGTGTGTGTGTTTTTGTGTATGTAGGAGTCTGTGTGTATGGGTGTGTGTGTGTCTTTGTGTATGTAGGACTCTCTGTCTGTGTGACTTTGTGTATGTAGGACTCTGTGTGTATGGGTGTGTGTGTGTGTGTCTTTGTTTAAGTAGGACTTTGTGTGTATGGGTGTGTGTGTGTCTTTGTGTATGTAGGACTCTGTGTGTATGGGTGTGTGTGTGTGTGTCTTTGTTTAAGTAGGACTTTGTGTGTATGGGTGTGTGTGTGTCTTTGTGTATGTAGGACTCTGTGTGTATGGGTGTATGTGTGTGTGTCTTTGTTTAAGTAGGACTTTGTGTGTATGGGTGTGTATGGGTCTTTGTGTATGTAGGACTCTGTGTGTATGGCTGTGTGTCTGTGTGTTTTTGTGTATGAAGGACTCTGTGTGTATGGATGTGTGTGTGTGTGTTTTTGTGTATGATGGACTCTGTGTATATGGGTTTGTGTGTGTGTGTTTTTGTGCAGGTAGGAGTCTGTGTGTATGGGTGTATGTGTGTCTTTGTGTATGTAGGACTCTCTGTATGTGTGTCGTTGTGTATGTAGGCATCTGTGTGTATGGGTGTTTGTGTGTCTTTGTGTAGGTAGGACTGTGTGTGTGTGTGTGTCTTTGTGTATGTAGGACACTGTGTGTATGGGTGTTTGTGTGTCTTTGTGTAGGTAGGACTGTGTGTGTGTGTCTTTGTGTATGTAGGACACTGTGTGTATGGGTGTGTGGGTGTGTTTTTGTGTATGTAGGACTCTGTGTGTGGGTGTCTTAGTGCATGTATGACTCTGTGTGTGTGTATGTGTGTGTGTGTGTGTGTCTTTGTGTATGTAGGACTCTGTGTGTGTGTGTCTTTGTGTATGTAGGACACTGTGTGTATGGGTTGTGTGTGTGTCTGTGTAGGTAGGACTCTGTGTGTATGGGTGTGTGTGTGTGTCTTTGTGGATGTAGGACTCTGTGTGTGTGTCTTTGTGTAAGTAGGAATCTGTGTGTATGGCTGTGTGTCTGTGTGTTTTTGTGTATGTAGGACTGTGTGTATGGGTGTGTCTGTGTGTGTTTTTGTGTAGGTAGGTGTCTGTGTGTATGGGTATGTGTGTGTCTTTATGTATGTAGGACTCTGTGTGTATGGCTGTGTGTCTGTGTGTTTTTGTGTATGAAGGACTCTGTGTGTATGGGTGTGTGTGTGTGTGTTTTTGTGTATGTAGGAGTCTGTGTGTATGGGTGTGTGTGTGTCTTTGTGTATGTAGGACTCTCTGTCTGTGTGACTTTGTGTATGTAGGACTCTGTGTGTATGGGTGTGTGTGTGTGTGTCTTTGTTTAAGTAGGACTTTGTGTGTATGGGTGTGTGTGTGTCTTTGTGTATGTAGGACTCTGTGTGTATGGGTGTGTGTGTGTGTGTCTTTGTTTAAGTAGGACTCTGTGTGTATGGGTGTATGTGTGTGTGTCTTTGTTTAAGTAGGACTTTGTGTGTATGGGTGTGTATGGGTCTTTGTGTATGTAGGACTCTGTGTGTATGGCTGTGTGTCTGTGTGTTTTTGTGTATGAAGGACTCTGTGTGTATGGGTGTGTGTGTGTGTGTTTTTGTGCAGGTAGGAGTCTGTGTGTATGGGTGTGTGTGTGTGTGTTTTTGTGCAGGTAGGAGTCTGTGTGTATGGATCTGTGTGTGCCTTTGCGTATGTAGGACTCTGTGTGTGTGTGTGTGCTTTGTGTAGGTAGGACTCTGTGCGTGTGTGTCTTTGTGTATGTAGGACACTGTGTGTATGGGTTGTGTGTGTCTCTGTGTAGGTAGGACTCTGTGTGTATGGGTCTTTGTCGATGTAGGGCTCTGTGTGTATGGGTTGTGTGTGTCTCTGTGTAGGTAGGACTCTGTGTGTATGGGTCTTTGTGTATGTAGGACTCTGAGTGTATGAATGTGTGTGTGTGTGTGTTTTTGTGTAGGTAGGACTCTGTGTGTATGGGTGTGTGTGTGTGTTTTTGTGTCTGAAGGACTCTGTGTGTGTGTGTCTTTGTGTATGTAGGACTCTGTGTGTATGGGTCTGTGTATGTCTTTGTGTATGTAGAACTCTGTGTGTGTGTGTCTTTGTGTATGTAGGACTCTGTGTGTATAGGTGTGTGTGTGTGTCTTTGTGTATGTAGGAATCTGTGTATGTTTGTGTCTTTGTGTAGGTAGGACTCTGTGTGTATGGGTCTTTGTGTATGTAGGACTCTGTGCATGGGTGTGTGTGTGGGAGTGTCTTTGTGTAAGTAGGACTCTGTGTGTATGGCTGTGTGTGTGTGTGTTTTTGTGTATGTAGGACTGTGTGTATGGGTGTGTCTGTGTGTGTTTTTGTGTAGGTAGGAGTCTGTGTGTATGAGTGTGTGTGTGTCTTTGTGTATGTTGGACTCTCTGTATGTGTGTCTTTGTGTATGTAGGACTCTGTGTGTATGGCTGTGTGTCTGTGTGTTTTTGGGTATGAAGGACTCTGTGTGTATGGGTGTGTGTGTGTGTTTTTGTGCAGGTAGGAGTCTGTGTGTATGGGTGTGTGTGTGTCTTTGTGTATGTAGGACTCTCTGTATGTGTGACTTTGTGTATGTAGGACTCTGTGTGTATGGGTGTGTGTGTGTGTGTCTTTGTGTATGTAGGACTCTGTGTGTATTGGTGTGTGTGTGTGTGTCTTTGTGTATGCAGGACTCTGTGTGTATGGGTGTGTGTGTGTCTTTGTTTATGCAGGACTCTGTGTGTATGGATGTGTGTGTGTGTGTTTTTGTGTATGATGGACTCTGTGTATATGGGTTTGTGTGTGTGTGTTTTTGTGCAGGTAGGAGTCTGTGTGTATGGGTGTATGTGTGTCTTTGTGTATGTAGGACTCTCTGTATGTGTGTCTTTGTGTATGTAGGACTCTCTGTCTGTATGACTTTGTGTATGTAGGACTCTGTGTGTATGGGTGTGTGTGTGTGTGTCTTTGTGTATGTAGGACTCTCTGTATGTGGTTCTTTGTGTATGTCAGACTCTGTGTTTATGGGTGTGTGTGTGTGTCTTTGTTTATGTGGGACTCTGTGTGTATGGGTGTGTGTGTGTCTTTGTGTATGTAGGACTCTGTGTGTATGGGTGTTTGTGTGTCTTTGTGTAGGTAGGACTGTGTGTGTGTGTGTGTGTCTTTGTGTATGTAGGACACTGTGTGTATGGGTGTGTGGGTGTGTTTTTGTGTATGTAGGAGTCTGTGTGTGTGTGTGTCTTTGTGTATGTAGGACTCTGTGTGTGGGTGTCTTAGTGCATGTATGACTCTGTGTGTGTGTATGTGTGTGTGTGTGTGTGTCTTTGTGTATGTAGGACTCTGTGTGTGTGTGTCTTTGTGTATGTAGGACACTGTGTGTATGGGTTGTGTGTGTGTCTGTGTAGGTAGGACTCTGTGTGTATGGGTGTGTGTGCGTGTCTTTGTGGATGTAGGACTCTGTGTGTGTGTCTTTGTGTAAGTAGGAATCTGTGTGTATGGCTGTGTGTCTGTGTGTTTTTGTGTATGTAGGACTGTGTGTATGGGTGTGTCTGTGTGTGTTTTTGTGTAGGTAGGTGTCTGTGTGTATGGGTGTGTGTGTGTCTTTATGTATGTAGGACTCTGTGTGTATGGCTGTGTGTCTGTGTGTTTTTGTGTATGAAGGACTCTGTGTGTATGGGTGTGTGTGTGTGTGTCTTTGTGTATGTAGGACTCTGTGTGTATTGGTGTGTGTGTGTGTGTCTTTGTGTATGCAGGACTCTGTGTGTATGGGTGTGTGTGTGTGTGTCTTTGTGTATGTAGGACTCTGTGTGTATTGGTGTGTGTGTGTGTGTCTTTGTGTATGCAGGACTCTGTGTGTATGGGTGTGTGTGTGTCTTTGTTTATGCAGGACTCTGTGTGTATGGATGTGTGTGTGTGTGTTTTTGTGTATGATGGACTCTGTGTATATGGGTTTGTGTGTGTGTGTTTTTGTGCAGGTAGGAGTCTGTGTGTATGGGTGTATGTGTGTCTTTGTGTATGTAGGACTCTCTGTATGTGTGTCTTTGTGTATGTAGGACTCTCTGTCTGTATGACTTTGTGTATGTCGGACTCTGTGTGTATGGGTGTGTGTGTGTGCGTCTTTGTTTATGTAGGACTCTGTGTGTATGGATGTGTGTGTGTGTGTCTTTGTGTATGTAGGACTCTCTGTATGTGTGTCTTTGTGTATGTCAGACTCTGTGTGTATGGGTGTGTGTGTGTGTGTCTTTGTGTATGTAGGACTCTGTGTGTATGGATGTGTGTGTGTGTGTCTTTGTGTATGTAGGACTCTGTGTGTGTGTGTCTTTGTGTATGTTGGACTCTGTGTGTGTGTGTGTGTGTGACTTTGTGTAGGTAGGACTCTGAGTGTGTGTGCCTTTGTGTATGTAGGACTCTGTGTGTGTGTGTCTTTGTGTATGTAGGCATCTGTGTGTATGGGTGTTTGTGTGTCTTTGTGTAGGTAGGACTGTGTGTGTGTGTGTGTCTTTGTGTATGTAGGACACTGTGTGTATGGGTGTTAGTGTGTATTTGTGTAGGTAGGACTGTGTGTGTGTGTGTGTGTCTTTGTGTATGTAGGACACTGTGTGTATGGGTGTGTGGGTGTGTTTTTGTGTATGTAGGAGTCTGTGTGTGTGTGTGTCTTTGTGTATGTAGGACTCTGTGTGTGGGTGTCTTAGTGCATGTATGACTCTGTGTGTGTGTATGTGTGTGTGTGTGTGTGTCTTTGTGTATGTAGGACTCTGTGTGTGTGTGTCTTTGTGTATGTAGGACACTGTGTGTATGGGTTGTGTGTGTGTCTGTGTAGGTAGGACTCTGTGTGTATGGGTGTGTGTGCGTGTCTTTGTGGATGTAGGACTCTGTGTGTGTGTCTTTGTGTAAGTAGGAATCTGTGTGTATGGCTGTGTGTCTGTGTGTTTTTGTGTATGTAGGACTGTGTGTATGGGTGTGTCTGTGTGTGTTTTTGTGTAGGTAGGTGTCTGTGTGTATGGGTGTGTGTGTGTCTTTATGTATGTAGGACTCTGTGTGTATGGCTGTGTGTCTGTGTGTTTTTGTGTATGAAGGACTCTGTGTGTATGGGTGTGTGTGTGTGTGTTTTTGTGTATGTAGGAGTCTGTGTGTATGGGTGTGTGTGTGTCTTTGTGTATGTAGGACTCTCTGTCTGTGTGACTTTGTGTATGTAGGACTCTGTGTGTATGGGTGTGTGTGTGTGTGTCTTTGTTTAAGTAGGACTTTGTGTGTATGGGTGTGTGTGTGTCTTTGTGTATGTAGGACTCTGTGTGTATGGGTGTGTGTGTGTGTGTCTTTGTTTAAGTAGGACTTTGTGTGTATGGGTGTGTGTGTGTCTTTGTGTATGTAGGACTCTGTGTGTATGGGTGTATGTGTGTGTGTTTTTGTGCAGGTAGGAGTCTGTGTGTATGGGTGTGTATGGGTCTTTGTGTAGGTAGGACTCTGTGTGTGTGTGTGTGTGTGTGTGTCTTTATGTATGTAAGCCTCTGTGTGTGTGTGCCTTTGTGTAGGTAGGACACTGTGTGTATGGGTTGTGTGTGTCTCTGTGTAGGTAGGACTCTGTGTGTATGGGTCTTTGTGTATGTAGGACTCAGTGTGTATGGGTGTGTGTGTATGTCTTTGTGTATGTAGGACTCTGTGTGTGTGTGTCTTTGTGTAAGTAGGACTCTGTGTGTATGGGTGTGTGTGTGTGTGTTTTTGTGTCTGAAGGACTCTGTGTGTATGGGTGTGTGTGTGTGTGTTTTTGTGTAGGTAGGACTCTGTGTGTATGGATCTGTGTGTGCCTTTGCGTATGTAGGACTCTGTGTGTATGGGTTGTGTGTGTCTCTGTGTAGGTAGGACTCTGTGTGTATGGGTCTTTGTCGATGTAGGGCTCTGTGTGTATGGGTTGTGTGTGTCTCTGTGTAGGTAGGACTCTGTGTGTATGGGTCTTTGTGTATGTAGGACTCTGAGTGTATGAATGTGTGTGTGTGTGTGTTTTTGTGTAGGTAGGACTCTGTGTGTATGGGTGTGTGTGTGTGTTTTTGTGTCTGAAGGACTCTGTGTGTGTGTGTCTTTGTGTATGTAGGACTCTGTGTGTATGGGTCTGTGTATGTCTTTGTGTATGTAGAACTCTGTGTGTGTGTGTCTTTGTGTATGTAGGACTCTGTGTGTATAGGTGTGTGTGTGTGTCTTTGTGTATGTAGGAATCTGTGTATGTTTGTGTCTTTGTGTAGGTAGGACTCTGTGTGTATGGGTCTTTGTGTATGTAGGACTCTGTGTGCATGGGTGTGTGTGTGGGAGTGTCTTTGTGTAAGTAGGACTCTGTGTGTATGGCTGTGTGTGTGTGTGTTTTTGTGTAGGTAGGACTCTGTGTGCATGGGTGTGTCTGTGTGTTTTTGTGTATGTAGGACTGTGTGTATGGGTGTGTCTGTGTGTGTTTTTGTGTAGGTAGGAGTCTGTGTGTATGAGTGTGTGTGTGTCTTTGTGTATGTTGGACTCTCTGTATGTGTGTCTTTGTGTATGTAGGACTCTGTGTGTATGGCTGTGTGTCTGTGTGTTTTTGGGTATGAAGGACTCTGTGTGTATGGGTGTGTGTGTGTGTTTTTGTGCAGGTAGGAGTCTGTGTGTATGGGTGTGTGTGTGTTTTTGTGTAGGTAAGACTCTGTGTGTATGGGTGTGTGTGTGTTTTTGTGTATGTAGGACTCTGTGTGTGTGTGTCTTTGTGTATGTAGGACTCAGTGTGTATGGGTGTGTGTGTGTGTCTTTGTGTATGTAGGACTCTGTGTGTGTGTGTCTTTGTGTAAGTAGGACTCTGTGTGTATGGGTGTGTGTGTGTGTGTTTTTGTGTCTGAAGGACTCTGTGTGTATGGGTGTGTGTGTGTGTGTTTTTGTGTAGGTAGGACTCTGTGTGTATGGATCTGTGTGTGCCTTCGCGTATGTAGGACTCTGTGTGTGTGTGTGCTTTGTGTAGGTAGGACTCTGTGTGTGTGTGTCTTTGTGTATGTAGGACACTGTGTGTATGGGTTGTGTGTGTCTCTGTGTAGGTAGGACTCTGTGTGTATGGGTCTTTGTCGATGTAGGGCTCTGTGTGTATGGGTTGTGTGTGTCTCTGTGTAGGTAGGACTCTCTGTATGTGTGACTTTGTGTATGTAGGACTCTGTGTGTATGGGTGTTTGTGTGTGTGTCTTTGTGTATGTAGGACTCTGTGTGTATTGGTGTGTGTGTGTGTGTCTTTGTGTATGCAGGACTCTGTGTGTATGGGTGTGTGTGTGTCTTTGTTTATGCAGGACTCTGTGTGTATGGATGTGTGTGTGTGTGTTTTTGTGTATGATGGACTCTGTGTATATGGGTTTGTGTGTGTGTGTTTTTGTGCAGGTAGGAGTCTGTGTGTATGGGTGTATGTGTGTCTTTGTGTATGTAGGACTCTCTGTATGTGTGTCTTTGTGTATGTAGGACTCTCTGTCTGTATGACTTTGTGTATGTAGGACTCTGTGTGTATGGGTGTGTGTGTGTGCGTCTTTGTTTATGTAGGACTCTGTGTGTATGGGTGTGTGTGTGTCTTTGTGTATGTAGGACTCTGTGTGTATGGATGTGTGTGTGTGTGTCTTTGTGTATGTAGGACTCTGTGTGTATGGATGTGTGTGTGTGTGCCTTTGTGTAGGTAGGACTCTGTGTGCGTGTGCCTTTGTGTATGTAGGACTCTGTGTGTGTGTGTCTGTCTTTGTGTATGTAGGACTCTGTGTGTATGGATGTGTGTGTGTGTGTCTCTGTGTAGGCAGGACTCTGTGCGTATGGGTCTTTGTGTATGTAGGACTCTGTGTGTATGGGTGTGTGTGTGTCTTTGTGTATGTAGGACACTGTGTGTATGGGTTGTGTGTGTCTCTGTGTAGGTAGGACTCTGTGTGTATGGGTCTTTGTGTATGTAGGACTCTGTGTGTATGGGTGTGTGTGTGTGTGTTTTTGTGTAGGTAGGACTCTGTGTGTATGGGTGTGTGTGTTTTTGTGTCTGAAGGACTCTGTGTGTATGGTTGTGTGTGTGTGTGTTTTTGTGTCTGAAGGACTCTGTGTGTATGGGTGTGTTTGTGTGTGTTTTTGTGTAGGTAGGACTCTGTGTGTATGGGTGTGTGTGTGTGCCTTTGTGTATGTAGGACTCTGTGTGTATGGGTGTGTGTGTGTGCCTTTGTGTATGTAGGACTCTGTGTGTATGGGTGTGTGTGTGTGTCTTTGTGTAGGTAGGACTCTGTGTGTATGGGTGTGTGTGTGTGTCTTTGTGTATGCACGACTCTGTGTGTATGGGTGTGCGTGTGCCTTTGGGTATGTGGGACTCTGTGTGTATGGATGTGTGTGTGTCTTTGTGTAGGTAGGACTCTCTGTGTATGTGCCTTTGTGTATGTAGGACTCTGTGTGTATGGGTGTGTGTATGTCTTTGTGTATGTAGGACTCTGTGTGTGTGTGTCTTTGTGTATGTAGGACTCTGTGTGTGTGTGCCTTTGTGTAGGTAGGACTCTCTGTGTATGGGTGTGTGTGTGTCTTTGTGTCGGTAGGACTCTGTGTGTATGGGTGTGTGTGTGTGTCTTTGTGTATGTAGAACTCTGTGTGTGTGTGTCTCTGTGTATGTTGGACTCTGTGTGTGTGTGCCTTTGTGTATGTAGGACTCTGTGTGTGTGTGTCTTTGTGTATGTTGGACTCTGTGTGTGTGTGTGTGTGACTTTGTGTAGGTAGGACTCTGAGTGTGTGTGCCTTTGTGTATGTAGGACTCTGTGTGTTTGGGTGTTTGTGTGTCTTTGTGTAGGTAGGTCTGTGTGTGTGTGTGTGTCTTTGTGTATGTAGGACACTGTGTGTATGGGTGTTTGTGTGTCTTTGTGTAGGTAGGACTGTGTGTGTGTGTGTGTGTCTTTGTGTATGTAGGACACTGTGTATGGGTGTGTGGGTGTGTTTTTGTGTATGTAGGAGTCTGTGTGTGTGTGTGTCTTTGTGTATGTAGGACTCTCTGTGTGGGTGTCTTAGTGCATGTATGACTCTGTGTGTGTGTATGTGTGTGTGTGTCTTTGTGTATGTAGGACTCTGTGTGTGTGTGTCTTTGTGTATGTAGGACACTGTGTGTATGGGTTGTGTGTGTGTCTGTGTAGGTAGGACTCTGTGTGTATGGGTGTGTGTGCGTGTCTTTGTGGATGTAGGACTCTGTGTGTGTGTCTTTGTGTAAGTAGGAATCTGTGTGTATGGGTGTGTCTGTGTGTGTTTTTGTGTAGGTAGGTGTCTGTGTGTATGGGTGTGTGTGTGTCTTTATGTATGTAGGACTCTGTGTGTATGGCTGTGTGTCTGTGTGTTTTTGTGTATGAAGGACTCTGTGTGTATGGGTGTGTGTGTTTTTGTGTATGTAGGAGTCTGTGTGTATGGGTGTGTGTGTGTCTTTGTGTATGTAGGACTCTCTGTCTGTGTGACTTTGTGTATGTAGGACTCTGTGTGTATGGGTGTATGTGTGTGTGTCTTTGTTTAAGTAGGACTTTGTGTGTATGGGTGTGTATGGGTCTTTGTGTATGTAGGACTCTGTGTGTATGGGTGTGTGTGTGTGTGTGTTTTTGTGCAGGTAGGAGTCTGTGTGTATGGGTGTGTGTGTGTGTGTTTTTGTGCAGGTAGGAGTCTGTGTGTATGGGTGTGTGTGTGTCTTTGTGTAGGTAGGACTCTGTGTGTGTGTGTGTGTGTGTCTTTATGTATGTAAGCCTCTGTGTGTGTGTGCCTTTGTGTAGGTAGGACACTGTGTGTATGGGTTGTGTGTGTCTCTGTGTAGGTAGGACTCTGTGTGTATGGGTCTTTGTGTATGTAGGACTCAGTGTGTATGGGTGTGTGTGTGTGTCTTTGTGTATGTAGGACTCTGTGTGTGTGTGTCTTTGTGTAAGTAGGACTCTGTGTGTATGGGTGTGTGTGTGTGTGTTTTTGTGTCTGAAGGACTCTGTGTGTATGGGTGTGTGTGTGTGTGTTTTTGTGTAGGTAGGACTCTGTGTGTATGGATCTGTGTGTGCCTTCGCGTATGTAGGACTCTGTGTGTGTGTGTGCTTTGTGTAGGTAGGACTCTGTGTGTGTGTGTCTTTGTGTATGTAGGACACTGTGTGTATGGGTTGTGTGTGTCTCTGTGTAGGTAGGACTCTGTGTGTATGGGTCTTTGTCGATGTAGGGCTCTGTGTGTATGGGTTGTGTGTGTCTCTGTGTAGGTAGGACTCTCTGTATGTGTGACTTTGTGTATGTAGGACTCTGTGTGTATGGGTGTTTGTGTGTGTGTCTTTGTGTATGTAGGACTCTGTGTGTATTGGTGTGTGTGTGTGTGTCTTTGTGTATGCAGGACTCTGTGTGTATGGGTGTGTGTGTGTCTTTGTTTATGCAGGACTCTGTGTGTATGGATGTGTGTGTGTGTGTTTTTGTGTATGATGGACTCTGTGTATATGGGTTTGTGTGTGTGTGTTTTTGTGCAGGTAGGAGTCTGTGTGTATGGGTGTATGTGTGTCTTTGTGTATGTAGGACTCTCTGTATGTGTGTCTTTGTGTATGTAGGACTCTCTGTCTGTATGACTTTGTGTATGTAGGACTCTGTGTGTATGGGTGTGTGTGTGTGCGTCTTTGTTTATGTAGGACTCTGTGTGTATGGATGTGTGTGTGTGTGTCTTTGTGTATGTAGGACTCTCTGTATGTGTGTCTTTGTGTATGTCAGACTCTGTGTGTATGGGTGTGTGTGTGTGTGTCTTTGTGTATGTAGGACTCTGTGTGTATGGGTGTGTGTGTGTCTTTGTGTATGTAGGACTCTGTGTGTATGGATGTGTGTGTGTGTGTCTTTGTGTATGTAGGACTCTGTGTGTATGGATGTGTGTGTGTGTGCCTTTGTGTAGGTAGGACTCTGTGTGCGTGTGCCTTTGTGTATGTAGGACTCTGTGTGTGTGTGTCTGTCTTTATGTATGTAGGACTCTGTGTGTGTGTGTGTCTCTGTGTAGGCAGGACTCTGTGCGTATGGGTCTTTGTGTATGTAGGACTCTGTGTGTATGGGTGTGTGTGTGTCTTTGTGTATGTAGGACACTGTGTGTATGGGTTGTGTGTGTCTCTGTGTAGGTAGGACTCTGTGTGTATGAGTCTTTGTGTATGTAGGACTCTGTGTGTATGGGTGTGTGTGTGTGTTTTTGTGTCTGAAGGACTCTGTGTGTATGGTTGTGTGTGTGTGTGTTTTTGTGTCTGAAGGACTCTGTGTGTATGGGTGTGTGTGTGTGTGTTTTTGTGTAGGTAGGACTCTGTGTGTATGGGTGTGTGTGTGTGTGTTTTTGTGTAGGTAGGACTCTGTGTGTATGGGTGTGTGTGTTTTTGTGTCTGAAGGACTCTGTGTGTATGGTTGTGTGTGTGTGTGTTTTTGTGTCTGAAGGACTCTGTGTGTATGGGTGTGTGTGTGTGTGTTTTTGTGTAGGTAGGACTCTGTGTGTATGGATCTTTGTCGATGTAGGGCTCTGTGTGTATGGGTTGTGTGTGTCTCTGTGTAGGTAGGACTCTCTGTATGTGTGACTTTGTGTATGTAGGACTCTGTGTGTATGGGTGTTTGTGTGTGTGTCTTTGTGTATGTAGGACTCTGTGTGTATTGGTGTGTGTGTGTGTGTCTTTGTGTATGCAGGACTCTGTGTGTATGGGTGTGTGTGTGTCTTTGTTTATGCAGGACTCTGTGTGTATGGATGTGTGTGTGTGTGTTTTTGTGTATGATGGACTCTGTGTATATGGGTTTGTGTGTGTGTGTTTTTGTGCAGGTAGGAGTCTGTGTGTATGGGTGTATGTGTGTCTTTGTGTATGTAGGACTCTCTGTATGTGTGTCTTTGTGTATGTAGGACTCTCTGTCTGTATGACTTTGTGTATGTAGGACTCTGTGTGTATGGGTGTGTGTGTGTGCGTCTTTGTTTATGTAGGACTCTGTGTGTATGGATGTGTGTGTGTGTGTCTTTGTGTATGTAGGACTCTCTGTATGTGTGTCTTTGTGTATGTCAGACTCTGTGTGTATGGGTGTGTGTGTGTGTGTCTTTGTGTATGTAGGACTCTGTGTGTATGGATGTGTGTGTGTGTCTTTGTGTATGTAGGACTCTCTGTATATGTGTCTTTGTGTATGTCGGACTCTGTGTTTATGGGTGTGTGTGTGTGTGTCTTTGTTTATGTGGGACTCTGTGTGTATGGGTGTGTGTGTGTCTTTGTGTATGTAGGACTCTGTGTGTATGGATGTGTGTGTGTGTGTCTTTGTGTATGTAGGACTCTGTGTGTATGGATGTGTGTGTGTGTGCCTTTGTGTAGGTAGGACTCTGTGTGCGTGTGCCTTTGTGTATGTAGGACTCTGTGTGTGTGTGTCTGTCTTTATGTATGTAGGACTCTGTGTGTGTGTGTGTCTCTGTGTAGGCAGGACTCTGTGCGTATGGGTCTTTGTGTATGTAGGACTCTGTGTGTATGGGTGTGTGTGTGTCTTTGTGTATGTAGGACACTGTGTGTATGGGTTGTGTGTGTCTCTGTGTAGGTAGGACTCTGTGTGTATGGGTCTTTGTTGATGTAGGGCTCTGTGTGTATGGGTTGTGTGTGTCTCTGTGTAGGTAGGACTCTGTGTGTATGGGTCTTTGTGTATGTAGGACTCTGTGTGTATGGGTGTGTGTGTGTGTTTTTGTGTCTGAAGGACTCTGTGTGTATGGTTGTGTGTGTGTGTGTTTTTGTGTCTGAAGGACTCTGTGTGTATGGGTGTGTGTGTGTGTGTTTTTGTGTAGGTCGGACTCTGTGTGTATGGATGTGTGTGTGTGTGTCTTTGTGTATGTAGGACTCTGTGTGTATGGATGTGTGTGTGTGTGCCTTTGTGTAGGTAGGACTCTGTGTGCGTGTGCCTTTGTGTATGTAGGACTCTGTGTGTGTGTGTCTGTCTTTGTGTATGTAGGACTCTGTGTGTATGGATGTGTGTGTGTGTGTCTCTGTGTAGGCAGGACTCTGTGCGTATGGGTCTTTGTGTATGTAGGACTCTGTGTGTATGGGTGTGTGTGTGTCTTTGTGTATGTAGGACACTGTGTGTATGGGTTGTGTGTGTCTCTGTGTAGGTAGGACTCTGTGTGTATGGGTCTTTGTGTATGTAGGACTCTGTGTGTATGGGTGTGTGTGTGTGTGTTTTTGTGTAGGTAGGACTCTGTGTGTATGGGTGTGTGTGTTTTTGTGTCTGAAGGACTCTGTGTGTATGGTTGTGTGTGTGTGTGTTTTTGTGTCTGAAGGACTCTGTGTGTATGGGTGTCTTTGTGTGTGTTTTTGTGTAGGTAGGACTCTGTGTGTATGGGTGTGTGTGTGTGCCTTTGTGTATGTAGGACTCTGTGTGTATGGGTGTGTGTGTGTGCCTTTGTGTATGTAGGACTCTGTGTGTATGGGTGTGTGTGTGTGTCTTTGTGTAGGTAGGACTCTGTGTGTATGGGTGTGTGTGTGTGTCTTTGTGTATGCACGACTCTGTGTGTATGGGTGTGCGTGTGCCTTTGGGTATGTGGGACTCTGTGTGTATGGATGTGTGTGTGTCTTTGTGTAGGTAGGACTCTCTGTGTATGTGCCTTTGTGTATGTAGGACTCTGTGTGTATGGGTGTGTGTATGTCTTTGTGTATGTAGGACTCTGTGTGTGTGTGTCTTTGTGTATGTAGGACTCTGTGTGTGTGTGCCTTTGTGTAGGTAGGACTCTCTGTGTATGGGTGTGTGTGTGTCTTTGTGTCGGTAGGACTCTGTGTGTATGGGTGTGTGTGTGTGTCTTTGTGTATGTAGAACTCTGTGTGTGTGTGTCTCTGTGTATGTTGGACTCTGTGTGTGTGTGCCTTTGTGTATGTAGGACTCTGTGTGTGTGTGTCTTTGTGTATGTTGGACTCTGTGTGTGTGTGTGTGTGACTTTGTGTAGGTAGGACTCTGAGTGTGTGTGCCTTTGTGTATGTAGGACTCTGTGTGTTTGGGTGTTTGTGTGTCTTTGTGTAGGTAGGTCTGTGTGTGTGTGTGTGTCTTTGTGTATGTAGGACACTGTGTGTATGGGTGTTTGTGTGTCTTTGTGTAGGTAGGACTGTGTGTGTGTGTGTGTGTCTTTGTGTATGTAGGACACTGTGTATGGGTGTGTGGGTGTGTTTTTGTGTATGTAGGAGTCTGTGTGTGTGTGTGTCTTTGTGTATGTAGGACTCTCTGTGTGGGTGTCTTAGTGCATGTATGACTCTGTGTGTGTGTATGTGTGTGTGTGTGTGTGTCTTTGTGTATGTAGGACTCTGTGTGTGTGTGTCTTTGTGTATGTAGGACACTGTGTGTATGGGTTGTGTGTGTGTCTGTGTAGGTAGGACTCTGTGTGTATGGGTGTGTGTGCGTGTCTTTGTGGATGTAGGACTCTGTGTGTGTGTCTTTGTGTAAGTAGGAATCTGTGTGTATGGGTGTGTCTGTGTGTGTTTTTGTGTAGGTAGGTGTCTGTGTGTATGGGTGTGTGTGTGTCTTTATGTATGTAGGACTCTGTGTGTATGGCTGTGTGTCTGTGTGTTTTTGTGTATGAAGGACTCTGTGTGTATGGGTGTGTGTGTTTTTGTGTATGTAGGAGTCTGTGTGTATGGGTGTGTGTGTGTCTTTGTGTATGTAGGACTCTCTGTCTGTGTGACTTTGTGTATGTAGGACTCTGTGTGTATGGGTGTATGTGTGTGTGTCTTTGTTTAAGTAGGACTTTGTGTGTATGGGTGTGTATGGGTCTTTGTGTATGTAGGACTCTGTGTGTATGGGTGTGTGTGTGTGTGTGTTTTTGTGCAGGTAGGAGTCTGTGTGTATGGGTGTGTGTGTGTGTGTTTTTGTGCAGGTAGGAGTCTGTGTGTATGGGTGTGTGTGTGTCTTTGTGTAGGTAGGACTCTGTGTGTGTGTGTGTGTGTGTCTTTATGTATGTAAGCCTCTGTGTGTGTGTGCCTTTGTGTAGGTAGGACACTGTGTGTATGGGTTGTGTGTGTCTCTGTGTAGGTAGGACTCTGTGTGTATGGGTCTTTGTGTATGTAGGACTCAGTGTGTATGGGTGTGTGTGTGTGTCTTTGTGTATGTAGGACTCTGTGTGTGTGTGTCTTTGTGTAAGTAGGACTCTGTGTGTATGGGTGTGTGTGTGTGTGTTTTTGTGTCTGAAGGACTCTGTGTGTATGGGTGTGTGTGTGTGTGTTTTTGTGTAGGTAGGACTCTGTGTGTATGGATCTGTGTGTGCCTTCGCGTATGTAGGACTCTGTGTGTGTGTGTGCTTTGTGTAGGTAGGACTCTGTGTGTGTGTGTCTTTGTGTATGTAGGACACTGTGTGTATGGGTTGTGTGTGTCTCTGTGTAGGTAGGACTCTGTGTGTATGGGTCTTTGTCGATGTAGGGCTCTGTGTGTATGGGTTGTGTGTGTCTCTGTGTAGGTAGGACTCTCTGTATGTGTGACTTTGTGTATGTAGGACTCTGTGTGTATGGGTGTTTGTGTGTGTGTCTTTGTGTATGTAGGACTCTGTGTGTATTGGTGTGTGTGTGTGTGTCTTTGTGTATGCAGGACTCTGTGTGTATGGGTGTGTGTGTGTCTTTGTTTATGCAGGACTCTGTGTGTATGGATGTGTGTGTGTGTGTTTTTGTGTATGATGGACTCTGTGTATATGGGTTTGTGTGTGTGTGTTTTTGTGCAGGTAGGAGTCTGTGTGTATGGGTGTATGTGTGTCTTTGTGTATGTAGGACTCTCTGTATGTGTGTCTTTGTGTATGTAGGACTCTCTGTCTGTATGACTTTGTGTATGTAGGACTCTGTGTGTATGGGTGTGTGTGTGTGTGTCTTTGTGTATGTAGGACTCTGTGTGTATGGGTGTGTGTGTGTCTTTGTGTATGTAGGACTCTGTGTGTATGGATGTGTGTGTGTGTGTCTTTGTGTATGTAGGACTCTGTGTGTATGGATGTGTGTGTGTGTGCCTTTGTGTAGGTAGGACTCTGTGTGCGTGTGCCTTTGTGTATGTAGGACTCTGTGTGTGTGTGTCTGTCTTTATGTATGTAGGACTCTGTGTGTGTGTGTGTCTCTGTGTAGGCAGGACTCTGTGCGTATGGGTCTTTGTGTATGTAGGACTCTGTGTGTATGGGTGTGTGTGTGTCTTTGTGTATGTAGGACACTGTGTGTATGGGTTGTGTGTGTCTCTGTGTAGGTAGGACTCTGTGTGTATGAGTCTTTGTGTATGTAGGACTCTGTGTGTATGGGTGTGTGTGTGTGTTTTTGTGTCTGAAGGACTCTGTGTGTATGGTTGTGTGTGTGTGTGTTTTTGTGTCTGAAGGACTCTGTGTGTATGGGTGTGTGTGTGTGTGTTTTTGTGTAGGTAGGACTCTGTGTGTATGGGTGTGTGTGTGTGTGTTTTTGTGTAGGTAGGACTCTGTGTGTATGGGTGTGTGTGTTTTTGTGTCTGAAGGACTCTGTGTGTATGGTTGTGTGTGTGTGTGTTTTTGTGTCTGAAGGACTCTGTGTGTATGGGTGTGTGTGTGTGTGTTTTTGTGTAGGTAGGACTCTGTGTGTGAATGGGTGTGTGTGTGTCTTTGTGTAGGTAGGACTCTGTGTGTGTGTGTTTTTGTGTAGGTAAGACTCTGTGTGTATGGGTGTGTGTGTGTTTTTGTGTATGTAGGACTCTGTGTGTGTGTGTCTTTGTGTATGTAGGACTCAGTGTGTATGGGTGTGTGTGTGTGTCTTTGTGTATGTAGGACTCTGTGTGTGTGTGTCTTTGTGTAAGTAGGACTCTGTGTGTATGGGTGTGTGTGTGTGTGTTTTTGTGTCTGAAGGACTCTGTGTGTATGGGTGTGTGTGTGTGTGTTTTTGTGTAGGTAGGACTCTGTGTGTATGGATCTGTGTGTGCCTTCGCGTATGTAGGACTCTGTGTGTGTGTGTGCTTTGTGTAGGTAGGACTCTGTGTGTGTGTGTCTTTGTGTATGTAGGACACTGTGTATATGGGTTGTGTGTGTCTCTGTGTAGGTAGGACTCTGTGTGTATGGGTCTTTGTCGATGTAGGGCTCTGTGTGTATGGGTTGTGTGTGTCTCTGTGTAGGTAGGACTCTCTGTATGTGTGACTTTGTGTATGTAGGACTCTGTGTGTATGGGTGTTTGTGTGTGTGTCTTTGTGTATGTAGGACTCTGTGTGTATTGGTGTGTGTGTGTGTGTCTTTGTGTATGCAGGACTCTGTGTGTATGGGTGTGTGTGTGTCTTTGTTTATGCAGGACTCTGTGTGTATGGATGTGTGTGTGTGTGTTTTTGTGTATGATGGACTCTGTGTATATGGGTTTGTGTGTGTGTGTTTTTGTGCAGGTAGGAGTCTGTGTGTATGGGTGTATGTGTGTCTTTGTGTATGTAGGACTCTCTGTATGTGTGTCTTTGTGTATGTAGGACTCTCTGTCTGTATGACTTTGTGTATGTAGGACTCTGTGTGTATGGGTGTGTGTGTGTGCGTCTTTGTTTATGTAGGACTCTGTGTGTATGGATGTGTGTGTGTGTGTCTTTGTGTATGTAGGACTCTCTGTATGTGTGTCTTTGTGTATGTCAGACTCTGTGTGTATGGGTGTGTGTGTGTGTGTCTTTGTGTATGTAGGACTCTGTGTGTATGGATGTGTGTGTGTGTCTTTGTGTATGTAGGACTCTCTGTATATGTGTCTTTGTGTATGTCGGACTCTGTGTTTATGGGTGTGTGTGTGTGTGTCTTTGTTTATGTGGGACTCTGTGTGTATGGGTGTGTGTGTGTCTTTGTGTATGTAGGACTCTGTGTGTATGGATGTGTGTGTGTGTGTCTTTGTGTATGTAGGACTCTGTGTGTATGGATGTGTGTGTGTGTGCCTTTGTGTAGGTAGGACTCTGTGTGCGTGTGCCTTTGTGTATGTAGGACTCTGTGTGTGTGTGTCTGTCTTTATGTATGTAGGACTCTGTGTGTGTGTGTGTCTCTGTGTAGGCAGGACTCTGTGCGTATGGGTCTTTGTGTATGTAGGACTCTGTGTGTATGGGTGTGTGTGTGTCTTTGTGTATGTAGGACACTGTGTGTATGGGTTGTGTGTGTCTCTGTGTAGGTAGGACTCTGTGTGTATGGGTCTTTGTTGATGTAGGGCTCTGTGTGTATGGGTTGTGTGTGTCTCTGTGTAGGTAGGACTCTGTGTGTATGGGTCTTTGTGTATGTAGGACTCTGTGTGTATGGGTGTGTGTGTGTGTTTTTGTGTCTGAAGGACTCTGTGTGTATGGTTGTGTGTGTGTGTGTTTTTGTGTCTGAAGGACTCTGTGTGTATGGGTGTGTGTGTGTGTGTTTTTGTGTAGGTCGGACTCTGTGTGTATGGATGTGTGTGTGTGTGTCTTTGTGTATGTAGGACTCTGTGTGTATGGATGTGTGTGTGTGTGCCTTTGTGTAGGTAGGACTCTGTGTGCGTGTGCCTTTGTGTATGTAGGACTCTGTGTGTGTGTGTCTGTCTTTGTGTATGTAGGACTCTGTGTGTATGGATGTGTGTGTGTGTGTCTCTGTGTAGGCAGGACTCTGTGCGTATGGGTCTTTGTGTATGTAGGACTCTGTGTGTATGGGTGTGTGTGTGTCTTTGTGTATGTAGGACACTGTGTGTATGGGTTGTGTGTGTCTCTGTGTAGGTAGGACTCTGTGTGTATGGGTCTTTGTGTATGTAGGACTCTGTGTGTATGGGTGTGTGTGTGTGTGTTTTTGTGTAGGTAGGACTCTGTGTGTATGGGTGTGTGTGTTTTTGTGTCTGAAGGACTCTGTGTGTATGGTTGTGTGTGTGTGTGTTTTTGTGTCTGAAGGACTCTGTGTGTATGGGTGTGTTTGTGTGTGTTTTTGTGTAGGTAGGACTCTGTGTGTATGGGTGTGTGTGTGTGCCTTTGTGTATGTAGGACTCTGTGTGTATGGGTGTGTGTGTGTGCCTTTGTGTATGTAGGACTCTGTGTGTATGGGTGTGTGTGTGTGTCTTTGTGTAGGTAGGACTCTGTGTGTATGGGTGTGTGTGTGTGTCTTTGTGTATGCACGACTCTGTGTGTATGGGTGTGCGTGTGCCTTTGGGTATGTGGGACTCTGTGTGTATGGATGTGTGTGTGTCTTTGTGTAGGTAGGACTCTCTGTGTATGTGCCTTTGTGTATGTAGGACTCTGTGTGTATGGGTGTGTGTATGTCTTTGTGTATGTAGGACTCTGTGTGTGTGTGTCTTTGTGTATGTAGGACTCTGTGTGTGTGTGCCTTTGTGTAGGTAGGACTCTCTGTGTATGGGTGTGTGTGTGTCTTTGTGTCGGTAGGACTCTGTGTGTATGGGTGTGTGTGTGTGTCTTTGTGTATGTAGAACTCTGTGTGTGTGTGTCTCTGTGTATGTTGGACTCTGTGTGTGTGTGCCTTTGTGTATGTAGGACTCTGTGTGTGTGTGTCTTTGTGTATGTTGGACTCTGTGTGTGTGTGTGTGTGACTTTGTGTAGGTAGGACTCTGAGTGTGTGTGCCTTTGTGTATGTAGGACTCTGTGTGTTTGGGTGTTTGTGTGTCTTTGTGTAGGTAGGTCTGTGTGTGTGTGTGTGTCTTTGTGTATGTAGGACACTGTGTGTATGGGTGTTTGTGTGTCTTTGTGTAGGTAGGACTGTGTGTGTGTGTGTGTGTCTTTGTGTATGTAGGACACTGTGTATGGGTGTGTGGGTGTGTTTTTGTGTATGTAGGAGTCTGTGTGTGTGTGTGTCTTTGTGTATGTAGGACTCTCTGTGTGGGTGTCTTAGTGCATGTATGACTCTGTGTGTGTGTATGTGTGTGTGTGTGTGTGTCTTTGTGTATGTAGGACTCTGTGTGTGTGTGTCTTTGTGTATGTAGGACACTGTGTGTATGGGTTGTGTGTGTGTCTGTGTAGGTAGGACTCTGTGTGTATGGGTGTGTGTGCGTGTCTTTGTGGATGTAGGACTCTGTGTGTGTGTCTTTGTGTAAGTAGGAATCTGTGTGTATGGGTGTGTCTGTGTGTGTTTTTGTGTAGGTAGGTGTCTGTGTGTATGGGTGTGTGTGTGTCTTTATGTATGTAGGACTCTGTGTGTATGGCTGTGTGTCTGTGTGTTTTTGTGTATGAAGGACTCTGTGTGTATGGGTGTGTGTGTTTTTGTGTATGTAGGAGTCTGTGTGTATGGGTGTGTGTGTGTCTTTGTGTATGTAGGACTCTCTGTCTGTGTGACTTTGTGTATGTAGGACTCTGTGTGTATGGGTGTATGTGTGTGTGTCTTTGTTTAAGTAGGACTTTGTGTGTATGGGTGTGTATGGGTCTTTGTGTATGTAGGACTCTGTGTGTATGGGTGTGTGTGTGTGTGTGTTTTTGTGCAGGTAGGAGTCTGTGTGTATGGGTGTGTGTGTGTGTGTTTTTGTGCAGGTAGGAGTCTGTGTGTATGGGTGTGTGTGTGTCTTTGTGTAGGTAGGACTCTGTGTGTGTGTGTGTGTGTGTCTTTATGTATGTAAGCCTCTGTGTGTGTGTGCCTTTGTGTAGGTAGGACACTGTGTGTATGGGTTGTGTGTGTCTCTGTGTAGGTAGGACTCTGTGTGTATGGGTCTTTGTGTATGTAGGACTCAGTGTGTATGGGTGTGTGTGTGTGTCTTTGTGTATGTAGGACTCTGTGTGTGTGTGTCTTTGTGTAAGTAGGACTCTGTGTGTATGGGTGTGTGTGTGTGTGTTTTTGTGTCTGAAGGACTCTGTGTGTATGGGTGTGTGTGTGTGTGTTTTTGTGTAGGTAGGACTCTGTGTGTATGGATCTGTGTGTGCCTTCGCGTATGTAGGACTCTGTGTGTGTGTGTGCTTTGTGTAGGTAGGACTCTGTGTGTGTGTGTCTTTGTGTATGTAGGACACTGTGTGTATGGGTTGTGTGTGTCTCTGTGTAGGTAGGACTCTGTGTGTATGGGTCTTTGTCGATGTAGGGCTCTGTGTGTATGGGTTGTGTGTGTCTCTGTGTAGGTAGGACTCTCTGTATGTGTGACTTTGTGTATGTAGGACTCTGTGTGTATGGGTGTTTGTGTGTGTGTCTTTGTGTATGTAGGACTCTGTGTGTATTGGTGTGTGTGTGTGTGTCTTTGTGTATGCAGGACTCTGTGTGTATGGGTGTGTGTGTGTCTTTGTTTATGCAGGACTCTGTGTGTATGGATGTGTGTGTGTGTGTTTTTGTGTATGATGGACTCTGTGTATATGGGTTTGTGTGTGTGTGTTTTTGTGCAGGTAGGAGTCTGTGTGTATGGGTGTATGTGTGTCTTTGTGTATGTAGGACTCTCTGTATGTGTGTCTTTGTGTATGTAGGACTCTCTGTCTGTATGACTTTGTGTATGTAGGACTCTGTGTGTATGGGTGTGTGTGTGTGCGTCTTTGTTTATGTAGGACTCTGTGTGTATGGATGTGTGTGTGTGTGTCTTTGTGTATGTAGGACTCTCTGTATGTGTGTCTTTGTGTATGTCAGACTCTGTGTGTATGGGTGTGTGTGTGTGTGTCTTTGTGTATGTAGGACTCTGTGTGTATGGGTGTGTGTGTGTCTTTGTGTATGTAGGACTCTGTGTGTATGGATGTGTGTGTGTGTGTCTTTGTGTATGTAGGACTCTGTGTGTATGGATGTGTGTGTGTGTGCCTTTGTGTAGGTAGGACTCTGTGTGCGTGTGCCTTTGTGTATGTAGGACTCTGTGTGTGTGTGTCTGTCTTTATGTATGTAGGACTCTGTGTGTGTGTGTGTCTCTGTGTAGGCAGGACTCTGTGCGTATGGGTCTTTGTGTATGTAGGACTCTGTGTGTATGGGTGTGTGTGTGTCTTTGTGTATGTAGGACACTGTGTGTATGGGTTGTGTGTGTCTCTGTGTAGGTAGGACTCTGTGTGTATGAGTCTTTGTGTATGTAGGACTCTGTGTGTATGGGTGTGTGTGTGTGTTTTTGTGTCTGAAGGACTCTGTGTGTATGGTTGTGTGTGTGTGTGTTTTTGTGTCTGAAGGACTCTGTGTGTATGGGTGTGTGTGTGTGTGTTTTTGTGTAGGTAGGACTCTGTGTGTATGGGTGTGTGTGTGTGTGTTTTTGTGTAGGTAGGACTCTGTGTGTATGGGTGTGTGTGTTTTTGTGTCTGAAGGACTCTGTGTGTATGGTTGTGTGTGTGTGTGTTTTTGTGTCTGAAGGACTCTGTGTGTATGGGTGTGTGTGTGTGTGTTTTTGTGTAGGTAGGACTCTGTGTGTGAATGGGTGTGTGTGTGTCTTTGTGTAGGTAGGACTCTGTGTGTGTGTGTTTTTGTGTAGGTAAGACTCTGTGTGTATGGGTGTGTGTGTGTTTTTGTGTATGTAGGACTCTGTGTGTGTGTGTCTTTGTGTATGTAGGACTCAGTGTGTATGGGTGTGTGTGTGTGTCTTTGTGTATGTAGGACTCTGTGTGTGTGTGTCTTTGTGTAAGTAGGACTCTGTGTGTATGGGTGTGTGTGTGTGTGTTTTTGTGTCTGAAGGACTCTGTGTGTATGGGTGTGTGTGTGTGTGTTTTTGTGTAGGTAGGACTCTGTGTGTATGGATCTGTGTGTGCCTTCGCGTATGTAGGACTCTGTGTGTGTGTGTGCTTTGTGTAGGTAGGACTCTGTGTGTGTGTGTCTTTGTGTATGTAGGACACTGTGTGTATGGGTTGTGTGTGTCTCTGTGTAGGTAGGACTCTGTGTGTATGGGTCTTTGTCGATGTAGGGCTCTGTGTGTATGGGTTGTGTGTGTCTCTGTGTAGGTAGGACTCTCTGTATGTGTGACTTTGTGTATGTAGGACTCTGTGTGTATGGGTGTTTGTGTGTGTGTCTTTGTGTATGTAGGACTCTGTGTGTATTGGTGTGTGTGTGTGTGTCTTTGTGTATGCAGGACTCTGTGTGTATGGGTGTGTGTGTGTCTTTGTTTATGCAGGACTCTGTGTGTATGGATGTGTGTGTGTGTGTTTTTGTGTATGATGGACTCTGTGTATATGGGTTTGTGTGTGTGTGTTTTTGTGCAGGTAGGAGTCTGTGTGTATGGGTGTATGTGTGTCTTTGTGTATGTAGGACTCTCTGTATGTGTGTCTTTGTGTATGTAGGACTCTCTGTCTGTATGACTTTGTGTATGTAGGACTCTGTGTGTATGGGTGTGTGTGTGTGCGTCTTTGTTTATGTAGGACTCTGTGTGTATGGATGTGTGTGTGTGTGTCTTTGTGTATGTAGGACTCTCTGTATGTGTGTCTTTGTGTATGTCAGACTCTGTGTGTATGGGTGTGTGTGTGTGTGTCTTTGTGTATGTAGGACTCTGTGTGTATGGATGTGTGTGTGTGTCTTTGTGTATGTAGGACTCTCTGTATATGTGTCTTTGTGTATGTCGGACTCTGTGTTTATGGGTGTGTGTGTGTGTGTCTTTGTTTATGTGGGACTCTGTGTGTATGGGTGTGTGTGTGTCTTTGTGTATGTAGGACTCTGTGTGTATGGATGTGTGTGTGTGTGTCTTTGTGTATGTAGGACTCTGTGTGTATGGATGTGTGTGTGTGTGCCTTTGTGTAGGTAGGACTCTGTGTGCGTGTGCCTTTGTGTATGTAGGACTCTGTGTGTGTGTGTCTGTCTTTATGTATGTAGGACTCTGTGTGTGTGTGTGTCTCTGTGTAGGCAGGACTCTGTGCGTATGGGTCTTTGTGTATGTAGGACTCTGTGTGTATGGGTGTGTGTGTGTCTTTGTGTATGTAGGACACTGTGTGTATGGGTTGTGTGTGTCTCTGTGTAGGTAGGACTCTGTGTGTATGGGTCTTTGTTGATGTAGGGCTCTGTGTGTATGGGTTGTGTGTGTCTCTGTGTAGGTAGGACTCTGTGTGTATGGGTCTTTGTGTATGTAGGACTCTGTGTGTATGGGTGTGTGTGTGTGTTTTTGTGTCTGAAGGACTCTGTGTGTATGGTTGTGTGTGTGTGTGTTTTTGTGTCTGAAGGACTCTGTGTGTATGGGTGTGTGTGTGTGTGTTTTTGTGTAGGTCGGACTCTGTGTGTATGGGTGTGTGTGTGTGTGTTTTTGTGTAGGTAGGACTCTGTGTGTATGGGTGTGTGTGTTTTTGTGTCTGAAGGACTCTGTGTGTATGGTTGTGTGTGTGTGTGTTTTTGTGTCTGAAGGACTCTGTGTGTATGGGTGTGTGTGTGTGTGTTTTTGTGTAGGTAGGACTCTGTGTGTGAATGGGTGTGTGTGTGTCTTTGTGTAGGTAGGACTCTGTGTGTGTGTGTTTTTGTGTAGGTAAGACTCTGTGTGTATGGGTGTGTGTGTGTTTTTGTGTATGTAGGACTCTGTGTGTGTGTGTCTTTGTGTATGTAGGACTCTGTGTGGATGGGTGTGTGTATGTCTTTGTGTATGTAGGACTCTGTGTGTGTGTGTCTTTGTGTATGTAGGACTCTGTGTGTATAGGTGTGTGTGTGTGTGTCTTTGTGTAGGTAGGAATCTGTGTATGTTTGTGTCTCTGTGTATGTAGGACTCTGTGTGTATGGGTGTGTGTGTGCCTTTGTGTATGTAGGACTCTGTGTGTATTGGTGTGTGTGTGTCTTTGTGTATGTCGGACTCTGTGTGTGTGGATGTGTGTGTGTGTCTTTGTGTATGTAGGACTCTGTGTGTATGGGTGTGTGTATGTCATTGTGTATGTAGGACTCTGTGTGTGTGTGTCTTTGTGTATGTAGGGCTCTGTGTGTATGGGTGTGTGTGTGTGTGTCTTTGTGTATGTGGGACTCAGTGTATGTGTGTGTGTGTGCCTTTGTGTATGTAGGA